>NW_027514369.1:707500-1007500 GCF_048772815.1 Callospermophilus lateralis | reverse complement strand
TGCTTGTTCTGTATTCCCCAAAACTCTGGTAGCTGTTTGAATAAGCCTATCTACAAATTCAGTGTAAGATTCATTAGCTCCTTGTATTACCTTAGATAATTGACCTTGTAAACCTCCATGTCCTTGTAAAGTCTTCCATGCCCTAACCGCCTCTGCAGCAATTTGTGCGTATACGCCAGGATCATATGCAATTTGTTGCTGCTGGTCCTCATAAGGTCCCTTTCCTAACAACATATCTAGATTTCTCTGAGGATAGCCAGCTTCTGCATTTCACCTAGCCGTCTCCTTGCAAAATTCCTCATTGGCAACCTTCCATAAAAGGTATTGACCTCCATTTAGCACAGCTTTACACATATTAGCCCAATCTACTGGCATCATATTCAAGTTGTTAATGGATCCGACCAAGCTTACAATGAAGGGTACTTGAGGACCATAGGTTGTTACAGCCCCTTTTAGCTGCTTCACTATTTTGAAATTTAAAGCATGGTGAATTCGCTGCCCTCCTACCTCAAATACAGGGCATGTTAATACTTGAGATCCTGTCTCAGGAACCGAACTATCAACTGCGGGGTTTGGGGGCCTCCTAGCATATGGAGGTGGCCTTGTTATTTGGACATTTACATACTCTGGTGATAGAAAGGTGTTAGTAACAGTCTCATGTAGAGGAAGCGCTGTTGGTTGGACACTTACGCCCTCTAGTTATTGAAAGTTGTTAGTAGCAGTCTCCTTTTGTAACTTTGCCCCTGATGGCTTTTTCTGACCTAAGCTTTGTTCCTCTATCTTTGTCTGATCTGAAGTCTTTGGACTAAGCAAACCAGATACAAACGTCCTCAATGGCAATGTGCCAACTGTCAGAGTCCCTGGGCTGTTCTTTTCCCCCCTTTTAAATCTTCACCATGATGGTTCCATTATGGTATATTTAACAACTCCTTAAAAATCCATGGGCTACATTTTTGTATTGTATCAACGTATGCCCTGACTGTTCTTGACTTTACTGAGGTGCCTCCTTCCTCTAACAATTTACTTAACACTCTTTCAGTTTGTTTTTTTACTAATTTCTGATCCTGTATTTCTACTATAATACAACCCAACAAGACGATGCCAAACAAAACCGAGACAGAATAAAATAAAAAGGGAACAACAAAAAGTCATTATAGCCTTTATATCCTACTGACATGTGCATCCGTCCTTTCTCCCTATCTGTTCCTCAGAAGTAAATAATTTTTTTCTCAGATGTGAGCGGTTTTTCATCCATCTCACTCATCTCCATGGACAGGCAACAAAAGTGAAGCAAAACAAAAGAGGAATCTTAAAATGGCTACCGATCCTCTCGCCCTTCCCTCAGGGGCTAGCAGTTTACCTTATCACTTACCCTCAGTGGCTCCCCGTGCGAGCCACCAAATGCTGCAGTCTGGCTGGGCACGATTCAAGAGCGACTTTTCAAAAGAAACAAAGTTTATTTTTAGAACCACACACGCCAAGCAAAACAGCTCCTTAGGAAAAACCCTCAGAGCCCAACTGCCACCACTGGCTTCCTTGCAAAGTTTCTGTCACACCCACAAGCCTCTCCACCTCCCACAATCCTCCTGCTCTTGAGGCCATATGGCTGGGTCAGGTGGGTGGAGCCAAAAAAGTCCCACAATGAGCAGCTCTGTGGTCTGAAAGGGCAGGGAAACTGCCCAATGTGCATCATCGCAGAGGAGCCAATCAACTTGATGTTGCTGGGGCTGCTGTGAGCCAATCATCAGCTCGCAGTCGGAAAGAGCGGGGAAAAAGCTCAATGAGCATCTCCATTGTGCATCACCACAGAGGAGCCAATCAGCTAGATGTTGCTGGGGCCGCTGTGAGCCAATAATCATCTCGCAGGGGAATGTTGCTGGTAACTGGAAGTTTGATGGGGCCCCTTAAGCTGTGGCTCTCAACAAATTGGTATCTCCTTTCTCTGTAGACTATTCAGCACATGTATTTTTATATGCACATATAGAATCCTACCTGTTATCAAACGTACATTTTTGTGAGGTTGCTGACTAGGCATATACAAGTTATGAGAAGAGATCACTCCTCTTAAACACTGTTGGAATTGAGAATTCAACCTATGGGTGAGCTTGTTATTAGAACAACATTATATATAGATCCATTTTCAGTGAAATCAATATTTTTGCACCTGTGGATGTTACATATTTCATGATGAATTTCAATAGGCAAATATATTGCTGGTTTAAATGTCTGTCTCTCTCTGTGTGTGTGTGTGTGTGTGTGTGTGTGTGTATATATATATATATATATATATATATATATATATATATATACTCTCCAAATTTTTCAAAATATGAAATATATGAATCTTATTATACACTCCTTAAAATCATTCATATTTATGTATGTGGATTAATGATCAACTTTTCACAAGATTATTCTCAGAAATATTCATCCACCTTAAATACAGATTTGTTTCCTAGTACTGAAGACTAACTTCAGTGAATGGTGCACACAAATCCTAATATTTCTACAGTAAAACCAAGTTCAACATCAATGCAAGCATTTTCCTATGGGACATGATGTGTGTTTTGCGGTTCATTTTTATTAAACAGTGGTACATTACTATTTCTTCAGTTTATGCACATCATATGATATATCTTTCATCCACAAGTTCACAAATTTATAGGCATTTGTTTCAATTTCAATCACCTCCTGCTTCAGAACACATATATTCCTCCAGTGTTCTTGACTGGTCTTGTCATCAGACTTCTTTCCAAACACATTATTTTTGATTTTCATAATCATATTTGAAGCAAAACTCACACACTCTTCATGATAAACCATAACCCAAATATTACCGTTAGATGTATACCTGGTTGTAGTGAATGTATGAATATCAGTTTAAGATTTGGAGTATATTTTCAGATATCAAATCAATCCACTATTTAAAGTTGGAACCAGTTATATTATTTATTCACAGTATCGTCTATTCATACATTATTTCTATATCCATTGACACAGGGTACTCCACTTTGTTCCCCCAATATTTATACATCTTCAAAATATTGCTCCCAGTAATGGTGGAAGAAATGCTCATGTCACCTGATCTACATATAAATTTTAACACAGTAATATTCTGGACACAGAAAGCAAAAGTCACTCTTATGATTGTAGCAAAGCCTAAAAAGAAAGTGAGCATGGATTACTAAAAATATCCATGTCCCGGTTGCTTAATGCTCTAAAATGTAAATCCTATTGATAAATCCTATGTATTTGTTTCTTTCTAAGATTATATATTCAAACTCAACCCTGTTGAAAATGTCTAATCCTATCCCTCACTTTATACATTGCCTGATTTGTTAATGTCTCTATTGATATCTGCTTTCCTACATATTTTCCCCATTTCATCATTGTGTCTGACTCTTCACATGTGCTGATATTTACATTCACTCTCTTATTGAAAACCAATTGCTAAAGAACGTTTGGTCCAAATCCTATACTCATTGTTGTTTCTAAACCTAGAGACTATCGTCCTAAACCTACGGACTTTCCCTTTGTGACTGGATGTTCTCTTCAACTTTCAATCATCCAAGGTACAAGGTCCTATGTCATTGTATATCGATTTATCTGAGACATCTGTGCAGAACATAATTCAAAGCTAAGTAACCCACTCAAGGGCCCAATGCCCATCTGAGCTTCAAATCTTGCCTAGATTTCTGTTTTCATACTTTTATTTTACCTATATATTCTTGTAATTATTGCAGATTCCCAGTACGAATATTCATCCTGCAGAATGATTCCTAACCCAAATCGAACGTGTTATTAACCCTAACCATACACTGTTCCCTCAATCTAACTTTACAGAAGAGCAGGGACAGTGTGACCAGGAAAGTCTCAGTGCAGAAACCCTGCTTTGGGCCTTTTGCTTACCTATTTTTCTGTTGCCCTGAATGTCAGGAAGTTCTTTACCTCAGGCTAACCCTTTGTAAAGCCTGAAGAAAACAGTTTTCAAATAGAAATGAATGGGCATCACCTATGGCTCTTTGCTAAATTTCTTTGGAAAGGGATGTGTCTGAATCAGCCTCTTGGCCCTGTGTGAGGCTGTGACTTAGATTATCAGCACCTGATGGATCTAAAGAAAGATCCCATGTGTGCATCCAAAACCAAAATGGCAAAAAGTTCAGTCATTTTGGATGAAGTATCTTCCCTTCCTCTGTTAGATTCCTGACCTCCATCAATTGAGAATAGGGATCCTTTGGGTCATATGAGTTCTTCAATCCCTGAAGAGGTGCTTGGGTTTCTCATGATTCCAATTCACATAAAGAATCTGTACCTATCAATCAGAAGTAGTCAGTCAATATTGCTCCCAGAAATGGTGGAAGAAATACTCATGTCACCTGATCTACATATACATTTATTCACAGAAATATTCTGGACACTAAATTCAAAGTTCACATTTATGATTGTACCAAAGCCAAAATGGAAAATTAACATGGATTACTAAAATCATCCATGTCCAAGATTACTTATGCTCTCAAATGTCAATCCTATTGATGACTACATATTTGTTTCTTCCTAAGATTGCATATTCAAACTCAACCCTGATTTCATAATGTCTCTATTGATATCTGCTTACCTACATATTTTTCCCACTTCATCATTGTGACAGACTCTTCACGTGTGCTGACATTTAAATTCATTTTCTATCCGAAACCCTGTTGCTAAAGAAATTTTGTTCCAAATCATACACTCACCCTTCTTCCTATACCTACCTACTATCTTCCTATTCCTACTGACTATCCCTTTTTGACTGGATGTTCACTTCTACATTCAATCATCCATGGTACAATGTCCTATGCCATTGTATATCAATTTATCTGAGACATCTGTGCAGAATGTAACTCAATGCTCAGTATCACAATCAAGAGCCCAATGCACTTCTGGGCTTCCAATCTTACTTGGATTTCTATTTTCATATACACAGTTCACCTCTATATTCTTATAAATTTCGCAGGTTGCCAATACCATTATTCATCCAGAAAATGATTCCTAATCCAAATTGAACCTGTTATTAACCCTAAACATACAGTGTTCCCTCAATCTTACTTTACAGAAGAGCAGGGACAGAGGTGGTCTTATAATACTGAAATGTAGGGATCCTCTACCTGCTGAGAACTTCAAAGGTCCATGCTGAAAGTATCCCTGGAGAATATGTAGGCACCTATGAAGGACCTGAGAGACCACAAGTCATCTTCCATGGCAAACAACCTGGTCAGGATGTAGGGTTGTGTCTTAATCAGCTTCTCTCTTCTTAATGTAGAGAAGATGGACCAAATCAGGCCTGTATGGAGAGCTGTTCCCGGGTGCCAATGGTTGATATACCATTTTAACTTGTGAAATTGTCACATTAAGTAGGGGAAGCCTCCATCTCATGGGACCCTTGGAAGCAACTGTTAGGACAAAGTGGTTGCCAAGGCAGTGACCTCATTCAGATCCTGAAGGAAGTGACCTCACCTCACTTCCTCGGTGATGGAAATTGGCATCCAGGAAGCCAGGCACACAGAGCCAGTCCCAGTCCCACTCCCAGTGGTGTCACTAGTTTGAATTACCAAGGACAGAGTCAGCCTATCTTGGTACCTACAGATGTGAGAATGGCCATATGCCAGGAAAGCTCTGAAGAGGGGGCTTGTATGAGAAAACAGATAGTGGCTCACCACTGGCTTCTGACAAGTCTCAGTGAAGAAACCCTGCTTTGGTACTTTTAATTACCTATTGTTCTGTTGCTCTGAATGTCAGGAAGTTTTTTTGCCTCAGGCCACCCCTTTGGGAAGCCTGAAGAAAAGAGTTTTCAAATGGAAATGAATGGGCATCATCTGTGGCTCCTTGCTTAATTGCTTTGGAAAGGGATGTGTCTGAATCAGCCTCTTGGCCCTGTGTGAGGCTATGGCTTAGATTCTTAGCACCTGATGGATCTAAAGAAGCATCCCACGTTTGCATCCAAAACCAAAAGAGCCAAAAGAGCAGTCATTGTGGATGAAGTCTCTCACCTTCCTCTGTAAGGTTCCTGACGTCCATCTATGAGAATAGGGATCCTTTGGGTCAAATGAGTTCTTCAAAGCCCTGCAGAGACTAGATCATACGTTCATAGGTTTCTCATGACTCCAATTAACATAAAGAATCTAAACCCCACATTCATTAGGCCTCAAAATGGAGAATCAGAGCAGTATTAAGGGCAGGCCTCTTTGATCACTCCTGGTTCACTAGAAGGGTTTCCCAGCCACATTGACTTTAGGCAAATGTAGGCAAGGGACCTTATTTTGGATACTGTCCTTGGCTGTGCCCCTCATGAAAAACTACAGCCTGAGGTTATGATGAGTGTCGATATGAAAGAAGATGAGGGCCATGTGGAAGTGTTTTGGTTTTAATTGTGGTCATTTTTGTGGCTGTTGGAAAAGATGATGGGTCCACCTGGTCTTGAACACTGGTGTGATTCCCCTTAGAGACTGAGTTTTGGAATGGACCTCAAAGAAGTATTGCCATGTATTGTGTTGGGATTTTAGGATGCCACACATGAGAGTTGCCCTTGGAAACTGAGATCTAGGCCCAGGGTGGCTTTCCACAGAGCACTGGGAATCTCAGGAAGAATATCACATAATTTTATTCTTAAAGAATTGGCAGCCATAGTTGCAAGTCAAAACACACATGGACCACACATTGTAGACCTCAAACGCCTGCTTTATGTGACCTTTTTGCCTGTCTTTGGGAAGACTTGCCTGTTAGAATTCTCCAGAATTTTCAATGAAATGAGCTTCCTCTCCATTTAATGGTTCCTGAATGAATTGAAACCCACAGTGCCTCCAACTTCATCCTTGAAAAATGTCTGATAATTACCATGAAATTTTTGAAATTCCCATGACCACTTCGCACTGTAGAATCTTTGGATGTTCTATTGATGATCACGAGTATACCAGACAGTGCCTGTTTGATTGGGTTTCATGAAAATGGTGTAGAACAGAGATGGCAGTAATTTGGACCCTGCTGAGTAGTCGGCCTAGAGAAGTGGTGTGAAGGTGTGTGTTAAAACATTTGTGGTTGGGTGATGTGGATCTGCCATTGGCTTTCAAATGGTTTGTGACTGACATGGTGCAGCCCCCAGACCCTTGTATGTAAAGGTATGTTGTTATATGGAGAGGTTTCAGTGCAATGTTTAGAATCAGATTGCTATGGTGAAGGGGGCAAGCTATGTGGGATAGAAGCCTGGTTGGTGCATTCTCCCGCAGACCCTTACCCATCACATGTGACAGAACTTCCTCCAGTACTGTGTCCCAGTTGAACTCTTCGTATTTCATGAAGCAAATACCAAACTCCCAGTGCAGCTGCAAGAAACACAACAAAATTGGAGGATGAGCAAATGGCTTCCAAACTGGAAGACACTTAGCACTCAGTGACAACAGTTTACCTACAAAGAGAGAATTCAGCACTGCTGCCTCATGTCCTTTGGAAAATAAGAAACCATGTCCTCCAGGTCACATACATGCAGACCCAGCTTGATGGTCTCACTACAAAGGGAGCTAAAGCTCCTGACAACAACATATATTTCAAGTGCCCAACCTCAGAGGCAGTTTCTCAAAAAGTCTTTAGTCTAGCAGAGCTCCATGTTTGTGGAGTTTTACCCTCTCCCTTACATTTGGAAACTCCTCTACCACCTCCAAGGTTGTGAACTCCTGAGCATTTTCCATTCTTGATGTGTATTCACAGATTTTCTAACTCTTCTCCTCTAATTGTGTCTTACTTGCGGTGAAGGTAATGTCAAGGCATTGTTCTGGATGAGAGTGGGAAGATTTTTGGGTAGCACATATTTGCATACACATTGGATTCTTTCTCCAATTTTCCATTTGAAATACTGAATCCCTGACTGTAAGGGGTAGAAGGAATTCTCCTTCAAAGAATAGCCTGACACTTACAAGAAACAGCCCCCAAGGAGACATCCTGTCTGGGAGACATCCTGTAGTCATCTGTGTTCCTGAGACATCCTGTGGCCATCTGTCTTCCTGAAATATCCTGAGGTTATCTCACCTTGTGAAGACATCCAGGAACTGCTGATAAGAGAGCTTTCAAATCTACAGCATATAAATTCCTCTGTGTGAACAATAAAAGTTTGCAGCTAGATCAGAACTTTTGTCTTGCTGTCATCTCTCGTGTCTCTTGTCCCTTCATTCCTCCCCATCTAGGTTTGCTACCCACGTTGATGTGTCCTGCAGGCCAGGACAACTGGCGCCCAACGACTGGGGCTCAAGCCTTTGACTGAGGGGGAACCCTGTCCTCCTGGAAGATTTGGACAAGTGGAGCTCGCGATTGCCTCAGCAGACACCACTGAGAGACAGATCCAGGAGGAGAGTGGGGATGACGCACAGTGAGTGACCCACCATGGGACAAGCAGTTTCGTCACATGATTTGTTTTTGTCAGGCCACAAGGAATCCTTAAATACATGGGGGGCACGTGTTAAGAAAAATGACTTAATATTTTTCTTTTCATACATCGAAGAATTTTTTCCATGGTTTCCCCTTGAAGGTACCATTGATGGTAAAAGATGGCTTAGAGTAGGAGACATTTTAAAAGATTATTATGAATCCTTTGGCCCAGAAAAAGTGCCTGTTCCTACCTTTTCTTTCTGGAAATAAATTAGTGAAATTCTTAAAAGTTCACCCTTTGACAATGGTACCTTAATACTTGTCAGGATTGGGGAAGAGACTATGCAAAAGACCTCTCGTCCCTTCTCGGCATGCCCATCAGTTAGTATAGACATAGACCCTTCTTAGTCTCCCCAGGACCCTGGGACCTTCCTGATCTTCCTCAAAATCCCACCCTAATGAATAAGGCTCCAATGGTTTCCAACCGCCTTTATGCAGTTTTAAATCCCGGAGAAACATTGACCCCTGGGGAGGAGGCTACCTTGGAGAAGGAAGCAGCTCGCTACCATTCAGAAGACTCTCCACCTCTCAGGACCCTGCCACAGACTATAGGACTTACACATTCCCCTCCCTCCTATATCCCTCCTGCCTTTTGTGCTCTGGCCCTTCAGGGGCCAAATGTCCCCCCAGATATTTTTTCCCCACTTCCCTTGCCTAACCTGGCTCCCTTGAGAGAGTCTCTCCAACATGGACGGGAACAGATCCAATTTTTAAAAGAATAAAGATCCCTTGACTCTGAGCTCTCTTCATTAGCCTTAGGAATGGAGTCAACACAAGCTGGCCCACAGTGGTCTAATACAAAGGCGAAGCCGCTCCATCGGCCTGTGCTCACCTTCCAGTCACCACCAGTCAGATAGATAAGCCTGCCCAGGCTGAGGTCAAAGACTTAGAAGAGGAAAAAGAGGAGGAAGCGGGGGAAATGGATCAAGGAGATCAGGACTTAGAGGATGAGGAGTTCACCCCTAGGCAGGAAGGAACCCAGAGTGTCTACAAAAAATTTAGCCTCCATTTTCTTGAAAAACTTAAAAAGGCTTGTGCTCACTATGGCCCCACTGTGCCCTATACGTTGGCTTTATTAGAAAGCTGCAGCACACAATTTCTTACTCCCAATGATTGGAAATTTTTAGACCTAGCTGCCCTCAGTGCCGGAGACTTCCTGCTATGGAATGCAGATTTCAAAGAGCCCTGTCAGAAACTACTCAAAAAAAATTAACAAAGGCCTCCTCTAAATCCTGGACTTATGTTAAGCTAGTGGGCAATGCAACTTTTGACACTAAAACTAAACGGGCACGTTTCCCTTCTGGACTTTTTGCGCAGATTTAGATGGCTGGCTTAGTTGCTTGGAGATGCCTCCCTGAAAGGGCCTCGGCTATCACTTCCCTGGCAAGAACTCGACAAGGGCCCGATGAGCCTTATAGCGACTTTGTTCCCCGGCTTTACCTAGCTGTGGAATGCTTGCTTGGACCAAGCGAAAGCGAAAGCACCTTTGTAAAACATCTTGCCTTTGAAAATGTCAACCCGGCATGTCAGGATGTTCTTCGACATCATAAGGATAAAGGGAAACTTTCTGACTTTATTAGAATCTGTGCAGGCGTGGGTGCAGCCCATGCCATGGGTCTCAAATTAGTGCCGCATTTACCAAGGCCTTTTACAATACTGGCTCAAGTACTTGCTTTACTTGTAAACAACCAGGCCATTTTGCATGCAGGTGTCCGACAGGCAAACAAAGAGTAAGAATAGTGTCTCCTCAAACTGGAGCTAAACCGACCCCAGCTACACTTTGTCCTTGATATGGTAAAGGTCATCACTGGGCCAGTGAGTGTAGATCAATGACAAATGCCCTCAGACAGCCTATTTCTTCCTACTTCTCAGGAAACTCCCTGGGGCAATGAGGTTTGTTCCCTCCCAAACTCGCAACCTACCTCAAAATCCTTCTCCACAATTGGCTCCCTCCAACTACCCACTCCAGGCAGTGCAGGATTGGACCTCTGTCCCACCACTGATACAATATTAGACTCAATGCAAGGGCCCCAGATAATACCAACTGGAATTATGGGTGCCCCTCCATCTCATACGTGTGCCCTTATTCTTGGAAGAGCCTCTACTACCTTACAAGGTGTTCAGGTCTTCCCTGGCATTAATGATAATGATTTCACTGGAGAAATAAAAATACTGGCCACAGTTATTTATAGAGTTGCGGCCATCCCAGGAGGAAAAGTCTTGCACAATTAATACTTCTTCCGTTAGATTAAGGGGCATTTCCACCTCCCAAACCTACTGTGGGGGACTGCCTCCTTGGGCTCCTCTGAGGTATATTGGGTTCATCCCATTTCTCATATTAGACACACCCTTACCTTACTTATTAAAGGAAAGGAATACCAAGCAATTGTAGTTACTGGAGCTGATGCGACAATTATTTCTCAAAAATACTGGCGATCAGGTTGGCCCCTCACCCCATCCTTGACTGATCTTAAAGGGATAGGAAAGTTAAAAAATCCTCTGGTCAGCTCTACTGCTCTTAGCTGGACTGATAAAGAGGGTAATAAGGGAACTGTCACTTCTTTCGTTGTTCCTGACCTCCCTTTTACCTATGGGCTGGAGATATTTTGAGTCAAATAGAAGTTATTCTTGCCAGTCCCAATTCCATGGTGACTCATCAAATGCTCCGTATGAATTTTGTCCCTGGTACAGGCCTTGGGAGGCTGAGACAAGGACTGGTGGAGCCTATACAACCAATAAAAAAAAATACATAAAATACATATGGACTTGGATATTTGGATTTTTAGTGTCGGTTCCTGACCCTCCTGTTCCCATGGAGATAAAATTATTTGGGAGACTCAGACTCTTGTGTGGGTGGATCAGTGGCCCCTTTCCCAAGAAAATTTGGAGGCTGCCTCCATGTTAGTGAAGGAACAGCTGGCAGCCCGCCATGTAGAGCCCTCAACCTCACCATCGTACACTCCTATTTTTGTTATCAAGAAAAAATCAGGCAAGTGGCGCCTTTTACAAGATTTGTGTGCCATTAATAAAGCTATACTCCCGATGGGAGCACTACAGCCAGACATTCCCACACCAGTGGCTATTTCCAAAAACTATTGTAAAATGGTTATGGACTTAAAAGATTGCTTTTTTACCATTCATTTGCATCCTGTGGATAGACCCTATTTTGCCTTTAGTCTTTCTTGCATTAATATTCAGGGCCCTATGCAGAGACTTCAATGGAAGGTTCTTCCCCAAGGTATGGCCAACATCCCTACTCTTTGCCAAAAATACATTGCTCAAGAAGTAGACCCTGTGAGAGAGCGAGGGCCACAAATTTATATTTTACATTATATGGATGATTTGTTAATTGCTGCACCTAATACCCATGATCTTAATAATTGTTACTTGGACTTTTACAAAATTCTCACTACCTTGGGACTACAGATAGCTCTTAATAAGGTTCAAACACAGGACTCTTATAAAAGTTTGGGCCTTAAAATTCTACAGAAATCAGATCCAAATTTCTAAAATACAACTACGTGTGGACCATCTTCACACCCTTAAAGATTTTCAGAAATTACTGAGGCATATTCAATGGCTAATAACATATTTAAAATTATGCACTTGTGTACTTTTGACCCTTAATGATATTTTGAGAGGTAATTCCCACCCCTCCTCCCCTCAAAATCTTACTCCCAAGGCATGACAGGAATTAAACCAAGTCACAGAAGCCATTGCCCAACAATTTGTTACGCAAATTTCTTATAACCTTCCTCTGGTTCTGGTTATTTTACACACTCCTCATACACCCACAGGAATATTTTGGCAGCGAGATCCACATTTTAAAAATAAAGACTGCCCCTTGTTTTGGGTCCATTTACCCACCACATCCTCGAAGGTTATTACTGTTTATCTTGCTCAGGTAGCTTCTATTATTTTTAAAGGTCATTTGATTTCTCTACAACATTTTGGCAAAGACCCTGATAATATTTTTATTCCATATACTAAGGACCAAACCCAATTTTTACTAGAGACAAGGGATGAATGAGGTATTTCCCTATCAGGCTTTTGGAAACAATTGATCACCACCTCCCCAATGACCCCCCTTTACATTTTGTCCAGTTACATCCATTTACTTTTCCTGAAATTACTCAAAATGCTCCCATTCCTCAAGCCCTTACTGTCTTTACAGACGGTTCCTGTAATGGCCGAGCGGTCTTTGTTGTCAATAACCAGCCTACCACCTTTGATACTGTCTATCAGTCACCACAGTTTGTGGAATTGTTTGACATAACACAAGTTTTTATAACATTTTTTATAATCCTGTTAATATTTATAAAGACAGTGGCTACATTGCTCATTCTGTGCACCTGCTGGTGATTTCACCCCCCATTAAGGCTTCTAACAATGCGGCCTTTCTGTTTCACCAGCTTCAGCAGCTAATTCAGGTCAGACAACACCCATTTTTCTTAGGACACATAAGGGCACACTCTGATCTTTCCAGCCCTCTAATTCAAGGTAATGCCCAAGCTGATGCAGCAACTCGTTCCATCTTTCCAATTTTTGTTGGCTCCATTCAAAAGGCCACGGAGTTACACAATCTACACCATTTAAAATTCCAGAGCCTTTGATTACTTTGTAAAATTACCAGGCAACAGCACGAGAAATAGTAAAAGCATGCCCTAGTTGCGCTGTCTCCCTCCCCATTCAACACTTGGGAGTTAACCCCCGAGGATTACTGCCCGATCAGTTTTGGCAAATGGATGTTACTCATTTTCTTGAATTTGTAATAGCCAAATATATATACACATTTCTGTAGATACCTTCAGCGGCTTTATTTTTGCATCACCACATTCTGGAGAGGCTACCAAAGATGTCCTTTCTCATCTTGTTTCAGCCTTTTCTGTTATGGGTAAACCAATACATATTAAAACAGATATTTATCCTACATATACCATTGCCAAGTTTAAACAGTTTTGTGCTACCTTGCAAATTTGTCATACTCCTGGAATTCCATACAACCCTCAGGGCCAAGGCATTGTGGAACTTGCCCACCTTACCTTAAAAACTTGGCTAACCCTCCTTAAGGCTTCCTCCCTTGTATTTACCACACCCAGCCATCGCCTTAACAATGCATTATTTGCCCTTATTTTTCTTACCCTAGACAATGAAGGCCATTCGGCAGCAGACAGACACTGCCATCCCTCGTCCAATTCTGTTCGCCCACCTGTTATGTGACACAATCCCCTTACAAATAAATAAAAAGGCCCAGATCCTGTCCTCATCTGGGGAGGAGGCTCAGCTTATGTTTTGGACCAAGATCAAACAGCCCCAAGATGGTTACCAGAACTCCTGGTTAAACAGGTTAATGACTTACCTCAAAACAGGGACAGAGGGACTCCTCATGAGGACAAAATTTCTTCTTTTTCAGATGCAGCCAACAATCTGCCAGCCTTGGAATAACAGTTCCTGTGGGCACAGGTACACTGGCTTAGGCACGTCTATTCACTCTTACCATCGCCTGTCTCAACAAATTATAAGCTATATCAGTAACAACTGATAAAAACTCTATCATGAACCATTAAAGATTTGCAGGACCAAATAGACTCCCTGGCAGAAGTGTTCCTTCAAAAAAGACGAGGCTTAAATTTGCTGACAGCTAACCAGGGAGGTATTTGCTTGGCCTTAGGGGAATGATGCTGCATTTATGCCAATAATTCTGGCATAGTATGCACTAAAATTAAGCAGCTTCAAGAAGATCTAGAAAAGAGACGAAGGGAAATATTTGAAAATCCCCTCTGGACAGGGCTTAATGGATTTCTGCCCTATCTTCTTCCCCTATTAGGCCCTTTGTTGGGTTTACTTTTAATGGTGTCCCTAGGACCCTGCATTATAAACAGGCTGTTACAATTTATTAAAGAACAGATTAATATTTTGGCCTCTAAGCCCCTACAGGTGCACTATCATCGCCTGGATATGGAAGACCGTGCTGCCAACATTTAAAAGGATGTTCTACCCTCCTCACAAGCTTATTTCTTAAGGTTACATGCCCACAGATCTCGCTTTCTTATATAAAACTCTAAGTAACAGCTCTGACCAACCATCTTCTGCCCTTGCCATAAGGGTTCGTCCTCCATGGGCCCCTCTGTTTGGGGGAGGACGCACCCATGGAGTGAGGACGTTAGGCCATAATAACAGAGGGTGCAGGAAGGACTGCAGGAGGATGGATCCATGGTTCCCAAAACCCAAGTCTTCTGAGTGACACGCTCTGGTGCATGGCAGTTGGCATGCTTCCAACTCAAAGCCGTCTCCTTAAAAAACATGCCTAGGCCACCACGAAATCTCCTAGTAAACATGCTCGATCAGATCAGGAGATATTCTAAGGCCTGTTAGAGAAACAGAGCCTCTATAACCCCCTAAAACATTGGCCTGTAAGGTATGGTCAAATATTTTATATAAGAAAGGGGGAAGATGTCAGGGGCTAGAAGGAAGTTCTCCTTCAAAGAATAGCCTGACACTTACAAGAAATAGACCCCTGCGAGATTTCCTGCCTGGGAGACATCCCGCAGCCATCTATCACCCTGAGACATCCTGCGGCTATCCGTCTTCCTAAAATATCCTGAGGTTATCTCACCCTGTGAAGACATCCAGCAACTGCCGATAAGAGAGCTTTCTCATCCGCAGCATATAAATACACTGTGAGAACTATAAAAGTTTTCAGCATGATGAGAACTGTTGTCTTGCTGTCTTCTCTCATCACTCTTGTCCCTTCATTCCTCCCCAACAAGGTTCAACACCCACGTTGAAGTGTCCAGCCGGCCCGGACACCTGACACTAAACCATAACCTACTAGACTCTGACTACTAATCCTAATATGATGGAGAAAAATAATCCAAACAGAATGGAAATACAAGCAGTACAGAGGAGGCATGGTGTATAGTTGGACTTGCCTTTTGAATGATATAGGGTGGGTGTTATAAATCTAGCTAATTTTTAACTGAAATAGTTCTCCACATGTTTTTAAAGTTAACAAATATGTGAATACCTGTCTCCCTTTCTCTGTAGCAAATTAAGCACATGTATTTTTATATGCACATATAGAATCTTACCTGGTATCACACGTATATTCTTCTGAGGTGTCTGACTTGGCAAATACAAATTGTGAGAAGAGATCACTCCTCCTAAACTCTGTTGGAACTGAAAATTCAACCTATGGGTGAGCCTCCTAGTAGAACAACATTATACATAAATCGATGTTCTGTAAAATAAATATTTTTGCATCTGTGGCTGATGTACATTTCATGAAGAATTTCGATTAGCATATATATTGCTACATTTTATTGTCTGTGTGTGTTTTTTAATATATATATATATATATATATATATATATATATATATATATATACTCTCCAAATTTATCCAAATATAAAATATATGTGTCTTATATACACTACCTAAATTCATTCATGTTCATAAATATATGTGTCTTATATACACTACCTAAATTCATTCATGTTCATGTATGTGGATTTATAATCAACATTTCACAAGATTATTCTCAGAAATATTCATCCACCTGAAATACATATTTGTTTCCTATTACTGAAAACTAACTTCAGTGAATGGTGCATACAATCCTAATATTTCTACATTAACTGACCCTGTTTAACATCAATGCAAGTAGATTCCTATGGGACATGATGTGTATTTTAAAGTTCATTTTATTCAACACTGGTACAATAGAATTTCTACAGTTTACGAACATCATAGGACATATATTTCATCCATAAGTTCACAAATTTATAGGCATTTGATTCACTTTCAATCATTTACTGATTCAGAACACATGTATTCCTCCAGGTTTCTTGACTGGTCTTTTCATGAGACTTCATTTCAAACACATTATTTTTGATTTCCATAATCATTTTGAAGCAAAACTCACACACTCTTCATGATAAAACATAACCCTAATATTACCATTAGATGTATTACTGGTTGGAATGAATAATTGTATATCAATATAAGATTTTCTGTATATATTCAGATATCAATTCAATCCTTTATTTAAAGTTGGAACCAATTATATTATTTATTCACAGTATGGTCTATTCATGCATTATCTCTACATTCATAGACACAGGGTACATCTATTTGTAAGCCCAATACTAATTTATTCGTCTTCAAAATGTTGCTCCCAGAAATGGTGGAAGAAATACTCATGTCACCTGATCTACGGATGCATTTATCACAGTAATATTCTGGACACAAAAAGCAGAGGTCACACTTATGATTGTACCAAAGCCTAAATGGAAAGTGAGCATGGATTACTAAAAACATTCATGTCCAGGTTGCCTAATGCTCTCAAATGTCAATCCTTTTTATGACAACATATTTGTTTCTTCCTAAGACTATATATTCAACCTCAGCCCTGTTGCAAATGTCTAATCCTATCACTCACTTTATACTTTCCCTAATTTCCTAATGTCTCTATTGATGTCTGCTTTCCTAAATATTTTCACCAGTTCACAATTTTGACTAACACTTCACATGTGCTGACATTTACATTCACTGTCTATGTGATACCCTATTGCTAAAGAACTTTTGTTACAATTCCTGTACTCACTCTTCTTCTGAAACCTACAGAATATCTTCCTAATCCTACCGACTATCCCAGTTTGAGTGGATACTCACTTCTACATTCAATCATCCAAGGTACAAGGTCCTATGCCATTGATTATTGATTTATCTGAAACATCTATGCAGAACATGTATCAAAGCTAAGTATCCCAATCAAGAGCGCAATGCCCTTGTGGGAATCCAATCTTACCTAGATTTCTGTTTTCATACTTATATTTCACCTATATATTCTTATAAATATCACAGGTTCCCAATACCATTATTCATCAAGCAGAATGATTCCTAACCCAAATCAAACCTGTCATTAAGCGAAACGATACACTGTTCCCTCAATCTAACTTTACAGAAGAGCAGGGACAGTGTTGGTCCTAAAATAGAGGAATGTAGTGAATCTTCCACCTGTTGAAAAACTCAAAGTTTCATGCAGAAGTGATCCCTGGAGAAGATATAGGCGCCACTGAAGGACCTGAGAGAGCAAAAGTCAACTTCCATGGCAAACAACCTGGTCAGGATGAAAGGTTGTTACTGAATCAGCCTCTCTGTTCTTTTTTTTATTATTGGTTGTTCAAAACCTTACAAATCTTTTGACATAACATAGTCATACATTAGCATACATTAGCTTCAAGTGATTTATGAACTCCCATTTTTACCCCAGATACAGATTGAAGAATCACATCGGTTACACATCCACATTTTTACATAATTCCATACTAGTAATTGTATTCTGCTACCGTTCCTATCCTCTACTATCCCCCCTCCCCTCCCCTCCCATCTTCTCTGTCCACCCCATCTACTGTAATTCATTTCTCACCTTGTTTATTTTCCCATTCCATTCACAACCTCTAATATGTAATTTAGTATAACAATGAGGGTCTCCCTCCATTTCCATGCAATTCCCCTTTTTTCTCTCTTTCCCTCCCACCTCATGTCTCTGTTTAATGTTAATCTTTTCTTCCTGCTCTTCCTCCCTGCTCTATTCTTAGTTGCTCTCATTATATCAAAGAAGACATTTGGTATTTGTTTTTTAGGGATTGGCTAGATTCACTAAGCATAATCTGCTCTAGTGCCACCCATTAGAATATGGACTCAAACAGTCCTGTTTGGAGAGCTGGTCCCGGGTGCCTATGGTTGATATACATTCTAACTTGTGAAAGTGTCACAGGACGTAGGGGCAGCCTCCATCTCATGGGACCCTTGGAAGCAACTGTTAGGACAAAGTTGTTGCTAAGGCAGTGACTTCATTCAGTTCCTGAAGGAAGTGACCTCACCTCACTTCCTTGGTGATGGAACTCTAAGAACTTGGGATGCAGGAAGACAGGCACCCAGAGCCTGTCCCAGTCCCAGTCCCAGTGGGCTCACTTGTTTGGATATACCAAGGACAGAGTCAGTCTTTCTTGGTACCTACTGATATGAGAATGGCCAAAAGCCAGAAAAGCTCTAAAGAGGGGCCTTTCCTGAGAAAGCAGATAGTGGTTCACCAGTGGCTCCTGACATCTTCACAGAGTTGGTTAAAGAGACCAGATCTGAGACAGGACAGGCCATTTCGGGGGAACATACTATGGCCCACCAGTCAGAGGACACTCTGGATAGTCAGACCTACTTTGGGGAAGGAGGTGCCTCTGTGGGTGTCGCTGTGTGTTTGTGGATTTGCCTCATGTTCTGAGAATAGATAGAAAAGGCGGTTTGTTTGGTTTTGAGTGAACTGTTTCTAGTAAGTCATTTGACAAGGCGAGTGTTTCTATGTCTGTGTATTCCACTGTGTCCATGGTTATAGACATTAGAAAAGATAATGCATCAATTGATGTGTCCTGTCTAGTAGAAAGCTTCCCATCATTTATTCTCCCAAATTGATGAATGGATTTTGGCTTGCCTTATCGATGGGCAACACGCGCTATCTTCCAAAGTTTGTGCGTTCTTCCTGAATTCTGGCCACTCTACAGAATAGGCTCATGGTTTTGTGTCCAATATATGTACCATTTCCAAACCCTGTTACATGGCCATTTACTGGATAGATGAAGGGAATGGCGAGCATCTTAGAAAACTCAGATATCAGTGTGACCAATAAAGTCTCAGTGGAGAAACCCTGCTTTGCTTACCTATTGTTCTGTTGCCCTGAATGTCAGGAAGGTCTTTGTTTCAGGCCACCCTTTTGTGAAGCCTGAAGAAAACAGGTTTCAAATGGAAATAAATGGGCATCACCTGTGGCTCTTTGCATAACTGCTTTGAAAAGGGATGTTTCTGAATCAGCCTCTTGGCCCTGTTTGAGGCAATGGCTTAGATTCTCACCACCTGATGTATCTTAAGAATGATCCCATGTGTGCATTCAAAACCAAAATGGCCAAAAGACCAGTCATTGTGGATGAAGTCTCTCCCCTTCCTCTTTTAGGTTCCTGACCTCCATCAAGTGAGAATAGGGATCCTTTGGGTCAAATGATTTCTTCAAAGCCCTGCAGAAGCTAGCCGATATGTGCTTGGGTTTTATAATGACTCCAATTCACATAAAAAAATAAACCCCACAGTCAGGAGGCCTCAAATTGGAGAAGCAGAGACGTATTAACAGCAGGCCTATTTGATCACTCCTAGTTCACAGGAAGTGTGTCCAGGCAACCCTGATTTTAGGCCATTAAGGGGCAAGGGAGATTATTTTGGAGACTGTCTTGGGTTTCGCCCCTCATGGAAACATCCAGCCAGAGGTTATGATGAGTGTCTATATGAAAGATCATGAGGGCCATGTGGGAGTGTTTTGGTTTTAATTGTGGCCATTTGTTTGGTGTTTGGAAGAGATGACTGGGTCCACCTTTACATGAACTCTGGTGTGATTCCCCTTAGAGACTGAGTTCTGGAACTGAACTCAGAGAATTATTGCCATGAATTGTGTTGGGATTTTCGGAGGCCATGCATGAGAGTCCCCCTTGAAAACTGAGATCTATGTGCAGAGCACTGGGAATCACAGCCAAGATATCACGTGATTTTATTCTGAAAGACTTGTCAGCCATATTTGAGAGTCGAAACACACATGGACCTCATTGTAGACCTCAATGGGACTGGCTTCATGTGACCATTTGGCCACTTTTTGAGAAGCCTTGCCTGTGAGAATTCTCCAAAGCTTTCATTGAAATGTGCTTCCTCTACATTTAATGGTTCTGGAGTGAATTTTAACCCACAGTGCCTCCAACATCATCATTGAAAAATGGCTACAAAAATACCATAAAATTTTTGAAATTCCCATGACCAGGTGGCAATGGAGGACCTTTGGATGTCCTGTTGCTGATCATGAGTATACCAGACAGTGCTTTGATTGACTCGGTTTCATGAAAATCGTGTAGAACAGAGATGCCAATAAGTTGGAGCCTGCTGAGTAGTGGGCCTAGAGCCGTGGTGATCAGGTGTGTGATAAAACATCTGTGGTGCGGCCTGTGGATCTTCCATTGGCTTCCAAATGGCTTGTGACTGACATGGTGCAGCAAGCAGTCCCTTCTATATAAAGGCATCTTGTAATACTGAGAGATTTCAGGGCAATGTTCAGAATCAAGTTGCTATGGTCAATGGGGCAATATATGTGGGATAGAAGTATGTTTGGTGCATTCTCCTGCAGAAACTGACCCACCACATGTGACAGAACTCCCTCCAGCACTGTGACCCACTAGAACTCCTTGTATTTTTGAATCAAATAGCAAACTCCCAGTGTAGCAGCAAGAAACACCATGAAATTTGGAGGATGACCAAATGGCTTCACAGTCCACATGGGGAGACACTTAGTCCCCAGTGGTCACAGTTTACCTACAAAGAGCAAATTCAGCACTGCTGCCTCATCTTCACTGGAAAATAAGAAACCATGTCCTCCAGGTCACATAGATGTAGACCCAGCTTTGATGGTCTCACTACAAATGAAGCTAAAGCTCCAGAAAACAACATATTTTTCAGGTGCCCAACCTCAGAGGCAGTTCTTGAAGAAGTCTTTAGGCCAGCAGAGCTCCATGTTTGTGGAGTGTTTACCCTATCCCTTACTTTTGGGAACTCCTCTACCACCTCCAGTGTTGTGAACTACTGAGCATATTCCATTCCAGATATGTATTCACAGATTTTCAAACACTTCTCCTCTAATTGTGTCTTACTTGGGGCAAAAGTAATGTCAAGCCGTAGTTTTTGATGAGAGTGGGAACATTTGTGTGTAGCACATATTTGCATACACATTGGATTCATTTTCCAATTTTCCATTTGAAATACTGAATCCCTGACACTAACCCCTACCCTACTAGACTCTGACTACTAATCGTAATATCATGGAAAATAATAACCCAATCAGAATAGAAATACAAGCAGTTAAGAGGAGGCATGTTTGGTATTCTTGGACTTGCCTTTTGCATTATATAGGGTAGGAGTTATAAATCTAGTCAATTTTTTTGTTGAAATAGTTCTCCATGTGTTTTTAAAGTTAACAAACATGTGAATTTATGTCTCCCTTTCTCTGTAGCCTAGTCAGCAAATGTATTTTTATATGCATATATAGAATCCTACCTAGTATCACACGTACATTTTTGTGAGGTGGCTGACTTGGCAGATACAAATTGTGAGAAGATATCACTCCTCCTAAATGCTGTTGAAACTGAAAATTCAACCTATGGCTGAGCCTCCTATTTGAACAACATTATACATAAATCCATGTTCAGTAAAATTAATATTTTTGGATCTCTGGATGATATGTATTTCACGATAAATTTCGGTTGGCATACATAATGCTACATTGTAATGTCTCTCTGTGTATATATATATATATATATATATATATATATATATATATACTCTCAAGATTTTTCAAAATATGAAATATATGTGCCTTATTGTGCACTCCCCAAATTCATTCATATCATGAATGTGGATTTATAATCAACTTTTCAAAAGATAATTCTCAGAAATATTCATCAACCTGAAATACATATTGGTTGCCTAGTACTGAAAACTATCTTCAGTAAATGGTGCATACAAAACCTAATATTTCGACATTGCAAGTTGGCCGCGAATAGAGTGCATCACACCCAGTGTACCACGCCACATTGCAGGTGAATAACGAGTTAGAATGACAAAAGACTATCTTGTTAGGATCTTACAGAAAAATGGGTGTGCACCGAAACCTAAAAGAATGATTTCCACCAACGAGGTCCGGTAATTGAGTCTCAAACGCGAGCCAAATATGCAACCGGAGATCTGGGCTTACTGATCCGTGCGGCCCGCCCCGTGGCTACAGACGTCGGGGCACCACCGAGAAGCGACTAGCATCCAGGGAGAAACGTTGCTGCAGATTCTGTGGAATCCTGCCGGCTGACCCCCCACTGAGCCCCAGGCGGAGTTCGGGATCTCAGTCAGGGAAGGAAGCGCTACAGTTCTATCCCCCACAACGGAAACTCCACCAAGGAAACCAACGGCAACCATCTTGGAGAGCTGAAGTAACCACCGCCACTCTCCGACACATTGCAACAATAAAACAGTTGTGTGTTTTCCGCTCATCTCCCATACAGTAGGATATTTGCATAAAATCTTTCCTAAGCTTTCCAGGGGAGGGATTATCAGAGAGAGCCTGAATAAAGATGGGGGGTGAAACTAGAGGCACCTGACCTTCTACTCCCCCTCCCATCAGTGGTGAAAACAAAATCTGTCTAGCCAGCGATGGGGAAGGGGCAAACGGAAAAAAAAAAAAAAAACATTAGAGTGCTGGGGTTCCCAATAGACACAATCCACACCCAAGAAACGGCAGGCCAGAGTACAGTTTGAGCTGCCGAGGGCATTACTCAGGGGAAAACTGGTGTAGCAGGAGAAACCAGGACTAGCAGGAGAAACCAGGGGACTAGAGGCCAGGCCCGCGTGACTGGGCGCCTGGAGAATGCTCGCCTGCCGGCAACAGCCGGCCCGCTGCAGGTGCGACTGGACGGCTGGAGACCGCCTGCCCACCAGCGACCAATCACCTGCCATATGCCCTCCCTAATGGGTGGCTAGAGATCGCACAACCGCCGGTGACAGCCCACCCGCTGACTGCGTGACTGGACAGCTTGTGACCGCCTGCACACCCGGGACCAGGAGCTGAAAACAAACAGAGACAGTACAGTCTCACACCCCCATGCGAACACCCGGGCAAAGAGCCTGGGGCCCACCATAGAAGAGAGGTGACATCACTGGAGCTCGGCCATCGGAATTCCTTCCCAGTGGAATCCACTTTAGCATGCACAGTCTACCAACACAAAGGAGCTACAATAGAGATATATAAAACCAAAACAAATATATAGAAGAGAGCAGAAACACAGCAATCAAACGGAGCTGGAAAGTAATGTGAACTTCATGAAAAAACAAGGGAAAAAGGTGTACAAATAATGCCGGACAACTTAATTCTACAGGAGGACCTAGAATCATCAGAAACAGGGATAGGGAAAAAACTCAATGCATCCCTAACTCAGATGGAAAGAAATATTAGAGAAGACATGAGGCAGCAAGTCCAAGCAATAAAAGAATATTTTGAAAATGAATTAAACAAACAAATTCAAATGGCAAAGAAGGAGCTTTACCAAAAGACAGAGTTCTTAAAAAAATCAAACAGTAATCCTAGGAATGCAGAAAAATATAAACCACATTAAAAACTCAAACGAGAATATTGTAAATAGACTAGATAAAGAAGAAGTCAGAAGATCAGATAATGAAGACAAAGTTTATCAACTTGAAAAGAATATAGTCAACACAGAAAAGATGCCTATATCCCATGAGCAATCAATTTAAGAGTTATGGGATGTCATAAAAAAACGAATTTGAGAGTCATCAGGATAGAAGAAGGCATAGAGATTCAAACCAAAGGAATGGACAACATATTAAATGAAATAATTCTAGAAAACTTCCCAGAGATAAAAGATGGAATGGATTGCCAAATCCTTGAAGCCTACATGACCTCAAACATTCAAAACCATAATAGACCAACTCCAAGACATAGAATTATCAAGATAGCTAACATACAGAACAAGGAGAGAATATTAAAAGCTAAAAGAGAAATGAGGCAGATTACATTCTGGGGTAAACCAATTAGGTTAACGACTGATTTTTCATCACAAACTTTGAAAGCGAGTAGATCCTGGAACAATGTATTTCAAACGCTGAAAAATAATGGATTCCAACCAAGAGTACTGTATCCATCAAAATTAAGTTTGGGATTTGACAATGAAATTAGTGTCTTTCACGATAAAAAAAAGCTAAAAGAATTTGCAGAAAGAACACCAGCACTGCAAAGCATTTGAGCAAAATACTAGAAGAAGAGGAATTGAAAAATAGTGCCCCAAACTAACAGCAGGAGGTATCTCAGTAAAGGGGGAGGAAAATAACCAAAAAGTAAAAACTAGCCAAACTAAAAATAAATAAATAAATAAACATGAATGAAAGTAAAAATCATATTTCAATTGTAACCTTAAATGTTAATGGCATAAACTCACCAATCAAGAGACATAGGTTAGTAACCTGAATCAAAAAAACAAATCCTACAGTCTGCTGCCTTCAGGAGACTCATATGATAGGTAAAGACATACACAGGCTGAAAGTAAAAGGTTGGGATAAATCATACCACTCACATGGCCCTCGGAAGCAAGCAGGAGTAGCCATACTCATATCAAATAAAATCAATTTCAAACCTACGTTAATAAAAAGGGATAACGAAGGACACTATGTACTGTTAAAAGGAACCATCCACCAACAAGACATAACAATTATCAATTTGTATGCACCAAACAATTGAGCTGCAACGCTCATGAAACAAACTCTCCTCAAGTTCAAGAGTCAAATAGACTACAACACAATAACTACGGGTGACTTCAACACACTGATCTCGCCATTAGAAAGATCCTCTAGACAAAAACTGAATAAAGAAACTATGGAATTCAACAGCACAATAAATAACCTAGGCTTAACCAACATATATAGAATATATCAACCATCCTCAAGTGGATACACGTTCTTCTCAGCAGCACAAGGATCCTACTCAAAGATAGTTCATATATTATGCCATAGGGCAACCCTTAGTAAATATAAAGGCTTGGAGATAATACCATGCACCATATCTGATCATATTGGAATGAAACTGGAAATAAATGATAAAAGAAGGAAGGAAAAATCCTACGTCATATGGAAAAATGAACAATATTCTACTGAATGATCAATGGGTTACAGAAGACATAGAGGAGGATATAAAAAATTCTTATAGACAAATGACAATACAGACACAACATACTGGAATCTATGGGACACAATGAAAGCAGTTTTAAGAGGGAAATTCATTTCTTGGAGTTCTTTCCTCAAAAAAAAAAAATAAAATAAAATAAATGAACTCACACTACACCTCAAAAACCTAGAAAAAGAAAAGAAAAACAACAGCAAATGTAGTAGAAGACAAGAAATAATTAAAATTAGAGCAGAAATCAACGAAATTGAAACAAAAAAAAAAACATTGAAAAAAATTGATAAAACTAAAAGTTGGTTCTTTGAAAACATAAATAAGATCGACAGGCCCTTAGCCATGCTAACAAAGAGAAGAAGAATGAGAACTCAAATTACTAACATACGGCATGAAAAAGGGATTATCACAACAGACACTACAGAAATACAGAAGATAATTAGAAAGTATTTTGAAACACTATATTCAAATGAAATAGAAGATAGTGAAGATATCAATAAATTTCTTAAGTCATACGATGTGCCAAGATTGAGTCAGGAAGACACACACAATTTAAACACACCAATAACAAAGGAAGAAATACAAGAAGCCATCAAAAGACTACGAACCAAAAAAAGCCCTGGAGCGGATGGGTATAGAGCGGAGCTCTACAAAACCTTAAAAGAAGAATTAATACCAATACTTTTCAAGCTATTTCAAGAAATAGAAAATGAAGGTGCTCTTTCAAATTCATTCTATGAGGCCAAAATCACCCTGATCCCGAAACCAGACAAAAACACTTCAAAGAAAGAAAACTACAGACCAATATCTCTAATAAACTAGGATGCAAAAATTCTCAATAAAATCCTGGTGAATGTAATACAAAAGCATATCAAAAAATTGTGCACCATGATCAAGTAGGATTCATCCCAGGGATGCAAGGCTAGTTCAATATACGGAAATCCATAAATGCTATTCACCACATCAATAGACTTAAAGACAAGAACCATATGATCATCTTGATAGATGCAGAAAAAACATTCGACAAAGTTCAGCCTCCCTTTATGTTCAAAACACTAGAAAAACTAGGGATAACAGGAACTTACCTCAACATTGTAAAAGCTATATATGCTAAACCTCAGGCTAGCATCATCGTAAATGGAGAAAAACTGAAGGCACTCCCTCTAAAATCTGGAACAAGACAGGGATGCCCTCTATCACCACTTCTATTCGATTTAGTTCTTGAAATACTAGCCAGAGCAATTAGACAGACAAAAGAAATTAAAGACATGAAAATAGGAAAAGAAGAACTTAAATTATCGCTATTTGCAGATGACATGATAATATATTTAACAGACTCAAAAGGGTCTACAAACAACTACTAGAGTTAATAAATGAATTCAGCAAAGTGGCAAGATATAAAGTCAACACGCATTAATCAAAGGCATTCCTGTATATCAGCAGAAAAACTTCTGAAATGGAAATGAGGAAAACCACTCCATTCACTATATCCACAAAGAATATAAGATACTTGGGAATCATCCTAACGAAAGAGGTGAAAGATTTATATAATGAAAACTACAGAACCCTAAAGAGAGAGATAGAAAAAGATCTTAGAAGATGGAAAAATGTACTTTGTTCATGGATAGGCAGAACTAACATCATCAAAATGTTGATATTACCCAAAGTTCTCTACAGGTTTAAATCGGTGCCAATAAAAATCCCAACGGCATTTATTGTAGAAATGATAAAGCAATCATGAAATTTATATGGAAAAACAAAAGACCCTGAATACCAAAAGCAATTCTAAGCAGGAAGTGTGAATCTGGAGGTATAGCGATACAAGAGTTCAAACTGTACTACAAAGCAATAGTAATAAAAACATCGTGGTACTGGTACCAAAACAGGCAGCTGGACCAATGGTATAGAATAGAGGACACAGAAACCAATCCACAAAATTACAACTTTCTTATATTTGATAAAGGGGCTAAAAACATGCAATGGAGGAAAGATAGCATCTTCAACAAATGGTTCTGGGAAAATTGGAAATCCATATGCAACAAAATGAAACTGAATCCCTTTCTCTCACCATGCACAAAAGTTAACTCAAAATGGATCCAGGAGCTAGATATCAAATCAGAGACACTGCGTCTAATAGAAGAAAAAGTTGGCTACGATCTACATACTGTGGGGTCGGGCTCCACATTCTTTAATAGGATGCCCATAGCCAAAGAGTTAATAACAAGAATAAACAAATGGGACTCACTTAAACTAATTTTTTTTCTCAGCAAGAGAAACAATAAGAGAGGTAAATAGAGAGCCTACATCCTGGGAACAAATTTTTACCCCTCACACTTCAGATAGAGCCCTAATATCCAGAATATACAAAGAACTCAAAAAAATTAAACAATAAGATAACAAATAACCCAATCAACAAATGGGCCAAGGACCTGAACAGACACTTCACAGAGGAGGACATTCAATCAATGAACAAGTACATGAAAAAATGCTCACTATCTCTAGCAGTCAGAGAAATGCAAATCAAAACCACCCTATGATACCATCTCACTCCAGTAAGATCGGCAGCCATTATGAAGTCAAACAAAATAAGTGTTGGTGAGAATGTGGGGAAATGGGTACACTTGTACACTGCTGGTTTGACTGCAAATTGGTGAGGCCAATTTGGAAAGTACTATGGTGATACCTGGGAAAGCTGGGAATGGATCCACCATTTGACCGAGCTATCACCCTTCTCGGACTATTTCCTGAGGATCTTAAAAGAGCGTACTGTAGAGATTCTGCCACATCAATGATCATAGCTGCACAATTCACAATAGCTAGACTGTGGAACCAACCTAGATGCCCTTCAATAAATGAATGGATAAAAAAATGTGGCTTTTATACAAAATGGAGTATTACTCTTCATTAAAAAATGACAAAATCATAGAATTTGCATGGAAATGGATGGCATTAGAGCAGATTATGCTAGGCGAAGCTAGCCAATCCTTAAAAAAACAAATGCCAAATGTCTTCTTTGATATTAAAA
The DNA here is from genome assembly GCF_048772815.1 of Callospermophilus lateralis. Classification (NCBI taxonomy): domain Eukaryota; kingdom Metazoa; phylum Chordata; class Mammalia; order Rodentia; family Sciuridae; genus Callospermophilus; species Callospermophilus lateralis. Next base: position 979,208 of record NW_027514369.1, on the reverse strand, counting down.
GAGCAACTAAGAACAGAACATCGAGGAAGAGCATGAGGAAAAGTTTATCATTAAACAAAGACGAGTTGGGGGAGAGAAAGGGAGAGAGAAGGGAAAGCATATGGAAATAGTAGGAGACCCTCAATGTTACACAAAATTACATATAAGAGGATTTGAGGGGAAATTGGGGGGAAACAATGGAGAGAATTGAACAACAGCAGATGAGGTAGAGAGGGAAGATGGGAGGGGAGGGGAGGGGGGATAGTGGGGGATAGGAAAGGTCGCAGAATACAACAGTCACTAATATGCTATTATTCAAAAATGTGAATGTGTAACCAATGTGATTCTGAAATTCATATTTGTGGAAAAAATGGGAGTTCATAACCCATTTGAGTCAAATGTATCAAAGATGATATATCATGAGCTTTGTAATGTTTGGAACAACCAATAGAAATAAATAAATAAATAACAGTTTAAAATTGAGTGGGAAGAAATCAGCTAAAAATGGGTTGAGATGCATTCATTTTGCTAAGCAGAAACTTTGTTTCGTTTAGTTGTAACTATCACAAATTTATTTTACCAGGAAATTGGCTTTTGAAAATGCACATAAATTGAGATTAAAGGATAATTCACCTACCTTCATGAAAAATTCATAGCATTTTCTATATTTTTCATATTTCATTTTTTTCGTGAATATTTTGTCATGGACCAGGTCTAGTCTTAGGCTATTCTTCCAGAATACTACCTCATCTGACAAATTCGTACAATGTGTTGGATTGTTGTTTTCACCTTTTATTTAATAGTTTCTAGCTGATAATGTGTATTTTCTTTATCTTTATTTGCACATATATACCCAACAATATCTTTGCATTTTATGTTTTACTGGGGAAGAGACTCATCAAAAGCTCTTTGTTATATATATCAACAATCAGACATTTAGAGCACACAATTATTCTTAATTTTGCATGAAAATATCTTTGTACTATTTTCTTACACAGATTTAGAATTATTAATAATGTCCCTACTGTAATAAGTAATTACTTACAAGAAGAATTAAACAATTGACTTTATATCAATTATGAATATGAAAAGTACTAAAATAATCATTTGGCAATTAATACACAATTGATAGAAATTGAAATCACAAGAAAGCCTTTAAAATGTCAGTGCATATGGTCCTTAAATAATAGGTTATTCAAAAAACTTTTTCTAATTCATAAGATTTAATATGCCGTATTATAGCTTAATGTGATATAAAACTTTAAATTATGAGTATTGATAAAAAGAATGATACCTGTTTATTTAAATATGTTTATTTGATTTTCACTGTAAGATGTTAATTCTGGAAGGCTTGAGAATTAAGAAAGTTTTGGTCTATATTATTTTTAACAGGCTAATCAAAGTACTTTTAAATGTATATGTATGTATATATATATAATATGTAATGCATATGCATGAATATAGATACATATGTATAAAAATTTATTTTAATATATCTATCAGGTGATTATAATTATTAAATTTTCTCAGGAAAAGAACAATGACTATAAAAAACAGTCTTAAATTTAAATTTCATAGCATACTACTGTTTGTAATGACATGAGAGAAAAACAGATATGAAAGGAAAACGAAAAAGCAAGAGAGAGAAGGGCGAAAATGAGGAAGAAAGTGAGTAAAGATGAGGGAGAGGCATGTTCGATGTAAAGATAAAAGTGGAGGGGCTGGGTTTGTGGTTCAGTGGTAACATGCTGTTCTAGCATGTGTGGGACACTGGGTTCTATTCTAAGCACCACATACAAATAAACAAAATGAAGGTCAATCACAACTGAAAAAATTAAAAATTAAAAAATAGAAATATTACCAAAACTCCAAGCTTTTATAAATGTTAAATTAAAAAAATTATGTTACATAGCCTTATGTAATTTCTAGACTATCCAAAAGAGTCATTAAATGTTAGATTATTAGTGCGATAACTAAAAATCCATTGCTCTTTCCTCAACATTCTGTGGCATGCTAGTGGTAAAATAAATTCTATTATAACACCAAAAAAAAAATCTAATATTTCTATAGTAACTGACCCAGTTTAATATCAAGGCTAGTAGATTCCTATGGGACATGATGTGTATTTTGACATTCATTTTTATTCAACACTGGAACATTACTATTTCTTCAGTTTATGCACATCATAGGATATATATTTCATCCACAAGTTCGCTAATTTATACGCATTTGTTTCACTTTCAGTCACTTCCTGCTTCAGAACACATGTATTTCTCTATGTTTCTTGACTGCTCTTTTCATGAGACTTCTTTCCAAACTCATTATTTTCGATTTCCATTATCACATTTGAAGCAAAACTCACACACCCGTCATGATAAACCAAACCCTAATATTACCATTAGATGTACAACTAGCTGGAATGAATGATTGTATATCAATATAAGATTTCTTACTTAGTTTCAGATATCAATTAAATCCATAATTTAAAGTGGAACCAGTTATATTATTTATTCACAGTATGGTCTTTTCATGCATTATCTCTATATTCATAGACACAGGATACACCTCTTTGTACCCCCAATACTAATTTATACGTCTTCAAAATATTGCTCCCAGAAATGGTGGAAGAAATGCACATGTCACCTGATTTACATATACATTTTATCACAGTAATATTCTGGACACAAAACGCAAAGGTGACACTTATGATTTTACCAAACTTAAATGGAAAGTGAACATGGATTACTAAAAACTTCCATGTCCAGTTTGCCTAATGCTCTCAAAAGTGAATCCTATTCTTGACTACATATTTGTTTCTTCCTAAGATTATATATTCAACCTCAAGCCCGTTGAAAATGTCTAATCTTATCACTCACTTTTTCATTTGCCTGATTTCCTAATGTCTCTATTGATATCTGCTTTCCTACATATTTTCCCCAGATTATCATTGTGACTGACTCTTCACATGTGCTCACATTTACATTCAATCTCTACCAGAAACCCTATCGCAAAAGAACTTTTGGTCCAAATCCTATACTCACTCTTAGTTCTAAACCTACAGACTATCTTTCTAATAATACCGACTATCCCTTTTTGACTAGAAGTTCTCTTTGACATTCCATCATTCAAGGTACAAAGTCCTATGCCATTGAACATTGATTTATCTGAGACATTTCTGCAGAACATAATTCAAAGCTAAGTATCCCAATCAAGGGCCCAATGCCCTTCTGGGCTTCAAATCTTACCTAGATTTCTGTTTTCATTCTTATATTTCACTTTTACATTCTTGTAAATATTACAGGTTCCCAATACCATTATTCATGCCGTAGAATGTTTCTTAACCCAAATTGAACTTTTATTAACCGTAACCATACACTCTTCCCTGAATCAAACTTTACAGAAGAGCAGGGACAGAGTTGCTTTTACAATACAGGAATGTAGGGGTTCTTAAACCTGCTGAGATCCTCAAACGTCCATGCAGAAATGATCCCTGGAGAAGACGTAGGCAGCTATGAAGGAGTTGAGAGAGCAAAAGTCATCTTGCATGGCAAACCCCCTTGTCAGGATGAAGGGATGTGTCTGAATCAGTCTCTCTATCTAAATGTAGAGAAGATGGACTAAACCAGTCCTGTGTGGGGAGATGTTCCCAGGCGCCTATGTTTGTTATACCATTCTATCTTGTGAAATTGTCACCGAAAGTAGGGGCAGCCTCTATCTCATGGGACCCTTGGAAGCAAATGTTAAAACAAAGTGATTGCCAAGGTAGTGACCTCATACATTTCCTGAAGAAAGTGACCTACCTCACTTCCTTGGTGATGTAACTCTCTGAACTTGGGATCCAAGATGCCAGGCTGCCAGAGCCAGTCCCAGTCCCAATCCCAGTGGGCTCACTTTTTTGGATGTACCAAGGACAGAGTCAGTATTTCTTGGTATCTACTGATGTGAGGATTGCCAAATGCCAGGACAGATCTGAAGAGGGGCCTTTCCTGAGAAAGCAGGTAGTGGCTCACCGCTGGCTCCTGAGAACTTCACAGTGTTTGCAAAGGAGACTGATCTGAGACAGGACAGGACATTTCATTGGAACATAATACGGCCCAACAGACAGAGGGCACTCCAGATAGTCAGAGACCTACTTGCGGGAAGGAGATGCCTTTGTGAGTGTGAGTGTCAGTTTGTGGTTTTGTCTCATGTTCTGAGAATAGGTAGGAAAGACAGTTTTTTTGGTTTGGAATGGACTGTTTCTAGTAAGTCTTTTGACAAGGTGAGTGATTCTATGCCTGTGTATCCCACTGTGTCCGTGGTTGTAGACATTAGAAAAGAGAATGCATCAATGGATATGTCCTGTCTCGTAGAAAGCTTCCCAGCATTCATCCTGCCCAATTTATGAATGAACTGCAGCTTGCCTTATGGAGGGACAACACCTACTATCTTCCTAAGTTCCTGTTTTCTTCCTGAATTCTGGCAACTCTGCAGAATAGGCTCATGGTTTTGTGTCCAAGATATGTACCACCTCCAAGCTCTGTTACATGGCCATGTACTGGATAGCGGTAAGGAATGGCGAGAATCTCAGAAAACTCAGATATCAGTGTGACCAGGAAATTCTCAGTGGAGAAACCCTGCTTTGGGCCATTCTCTTACCTATGTTTCTGTTGCCCTGAATGTCAGGAAGGTCTTTGCCTCAGGCCACCCCTTTGTGAAGCCTGAAGAAAACAGTTTTCAAATGAAAATGAATGGTCATCACCTGTGGCTCTTTGCTTAGTTTCTTTGGAAATGGATGTGTCTTAATCAGCCTCTTGGACCTGTGTGAGGTTGTGGCTTAGATTCTCAGCACCTGATGGATCTAAAGAAAGATCCCATGTGTGCATCCAAACCAAAATGGCAAAAAGATCAGTTATGGTGGATGAAGTGTCTTGCCTTCCTTTGTTATGTTCCTGACCTACATCAAGTGAGAATAGGGATCATTTGGTTCAAATGAAATCTTCAAAGCCCTAAAGAAGTGCTTGGGTTTTCTCATTATTCCAAATCACATAAAGAATCTATACCTGACAGGCAGTAGGCTTCAAAATGGAGAAGCAGAGCAGTATAAACTGCAGTCCTATTTTATCACTCCTGGTTCAAATGCAGGGTGTCCAGGCCCCCATGACTTTAGGCAAATGAGGGGTAAGATAGCTTATTTTGGACACTAACACATACCCCACTAGACTCTGACTACTAATCCTAACATGATGGAGAATAATAACCAAAACAGAATAGAAATACAAGCAGTTCAGAGGAGTCATGTTGTATAATTGGACTTGCCTTTTGCATTATATAGGGTAGGAATTATAAATCTACTCAATTTTTAATTAAAACAGTTCTCCATGTGTTTTTAAAGTTAACAAATATGTGAATTCCTCTCTCCCTTTCTCTGTGGCCTATTCAGCACATGTGTTTTTATATGCACATATAGAATCCTACCTGGTATCACATGTATATACTTGAGAGGTTGCTGACTTGGCAGATGCAAATTGTGAGAAGAGATTACTCCTCTTAATGCTGTTGGAACTGAAAATTCAAACTATTGGTGACCTTTCTAGCTGAACAAAATTATATATAAATCCATGTTCAGTAAAAAGTATATTTTGGGATGTGTGGATTATATATATTTCATAATAAATTTCGATTGGCATATATATTGCTACTTTTTAATGTCTGTGTGAGTGTGTGTGTGTGTATATATATAGGCATATGTATATATATGTATCTATATATATATCTATATATCTATATATCTATATATCTATATATATCTATATCTATATCTATATCTATATCTCTCTCTCTCTCTCTCTCTCTCTCTCTATATATATATATATATATATATATACACACTCTCCAGATTTTTGAAAATATGAAATATATGTGTCTTATTATACACTCCCAAAATTTATTTATGTTCATGTATGTGGATTTATTATCAACTTTTCACAAGATTATTCTCAGAAATATTCATCCACCTGAAATACATATTTGTTTCCTAGTACTGAAAACTAACTTCAGTGAATGATGCATACAAATCCTAATATTTCTACAGTTACTGACCAAGTTTAACATCAATGCAAGTAGATTCCTATGGGACATGATATGTATTTTGACGTTCATTTGTATTCAACACTGGTACATTACTATTTCTTCAGTTTATGCACATCATGGGATATATATTTCATCCACAAGTTCGCTAATTTATATCAATTTGTTTCACTTTCAATTACTTCCTGCTTCAGAACACATGTATTCCTCCAAGTTTCTTGACTAGTCTCTTCATGAGACTTCTTTACAAACACATTATTTTCGATTTCCATAATTACTTTTGAAGCAAAACTCACACACCCTTAATGACAAACCATAACCCTCATATTACCATTACATGTATAACTGATAGGAATGAATGACTGTGTATCAATATAAGATTTCTTATATATTTTAACATATCAATTTAATCCATTATTTAAAGTGGAATCAGTTATATTATTTATTCACAGTATCAACTATTCATGCATTATCTCTATATTCATAGACACAGGGTACACCTCTTTGTACCCGCAATACTAATTTATACATCTTCAAAATATTGCTCCCTGAAATGGTGGAAAAATACTTATGTCACCTGATCTACGTATACATTTTATCACAGTACTGTTTTGGATACAAAATGCAAAGATCACACATATGTTTGTACAAAAGCCTAAATTGAATGGGAGCATGGATTACTAAAAACATTGATGTCTAGGTTGCCTAATTCTCTCAAATGTCCATCCTATTGGTGACTACATATTTGTTTCTTCGAAGATTATATAGTCAACATCAACCCTGTTAAAATGTCTAATCCTATCACTCACTTTATACTTTGCCTGATTTCCTACTGTCTCTATTGATGTTTCCTTTCCTACATATTTTCCCCAGTTTACCTATGTGACTGACTCTTCACATGTGCTGACATTGACATTCATTCTATTACCGAAACCCTATTGATAAAGAACTTTTGGTCCATATCCTGTATTCACACTTCTTGCAAATCCTACCGACTATCTTCCTAATCCTATGGACTATCCCTGTTTGAGTGGATGTTCTTTTCTACAATCTATCATCCAAGGTACAAGGTCCTATGTCATTGATAATCAATTTATCTGAGACATCACTGCAGAACGTAATTCAAAGCTAAGTATCCAAATCAAAGGCCCAATGCCAATATGGACTTTAAATCTTACTACATTTCTGTTTTCATACATATTTTTCAACTCTATGTTCTTATATATATCACAGATTCCCAATACCATTATTCATCCAGCAAAATGATTCCTAACGCAAAACAAACATGTAATTAACCCTAACCATAAACTGTTCCCTCAATCTACATTTACAAAAGAGCAGGGACAGAGTTGGTCTTACAATACAGGAAAGTAGGGGATTGTCCACCTGCTGAGAAACTCAAAGGTCCATGCAGAATTGATCCCTGGAGAAGATGTAGGCAGGTATGAAGGTCCTGAGAGATCAAAAGTCATCTTCCATGCCAAACAACCTGGTCAGGATGAAGGCTTTTGTCTGAATCAGCCTCTCTCTTCTTAATCTAGAGAAGATGGACCAAATGAGGCCTGTGTGGAGAGCTGTTCCCAGGTGCCTATGGTTGATATACCATTCTAACTTGTGAAAGTGTCACAGAAATACGGTCAGCCTACATGTCATGGGACACTTGGATGCATGTGTTAGGACAAACTGGTTGCCAAGGCATTAACCTCATTCAGTTCCTGAAAGAAGTTACCTCACCTCACTTTTTTGTTCATGGCACTTTCTGAACTTGGGATCCAGGAAGCCAGGCACCTAGAGCCTGTCTCAGTCCCAGACCTAGTGGTCTCACTTGTTTGATATAACAAGGACAGAGTCAGTCTTTCTTGGTATCTACTGATGTGAGAATGGACAAATGACAGGAAAGCTCTTAAGAGGGGCCTTTCCTGAGAAAGAAGGCAGTGGCTAACTGCTGGCTCCTGACAACTTCACAGAATTGGCCATGGACACCAGATGTGAGATAGGAGAGGCCATTTCGGGGGAACATAGTATGGCCTATCAGTCAGAGGACACTCCGGATAGTCACAAACCTACTTGGAGGAAGGAGGTGCTTATCTGGCTGGGGGTGTGGGTTTGTGGTTTTTTTCTCATGCTCTGAGAATATGTCTGAAAGGTGGTTTGTTTGGTTTGGAGTAAAGTGTTTCCAGAAAGTCGTATGAAAAGTTGAGTGTTTCTATGTCTGTGTATCTCACTGTGTCAGTGGTTGTAGACATTAGCAAAGAGAATGCATCAATGCATGAGTCTTGTCTAGTAGAAAGCTTCCCAGCATTCATCCTTCCCAATTTATGAATGGACTGCGGCTTGCCTTATGGATCGGCAACACCTGCTATCTTCCTAAGTTACTGTTTGCTTCCTGAATTCTGGCCACTCTCCAGAATAGGCTCATGGTTTTGTGTCCAAGATATGTACCACCTCCAAGCTCTGTGACACGGCCATGTATTGGTTAAATGAAGGGCATGGCGAGCATCTCAGAAAACTCAGATATCAGTGTGACCAGTAAAGACTCAGTGGAGAAACCATGCTTTGGTCCTTTTCCTTACCTAATGTTCTGTTGCCCTGAATGTCAGGAAAGTCTTTTCCTCAGGCCACCCTTTTTGAAGCCTGAAGAAAAGTTTTCAACTGCAAATGAAGGGGCATCAACTGTGGCTCTTTGCTTAATTGCTTTGGAAAGGGATATGTCTTAATCAGCCTCTTGGCCTTGTGTAATTCTGTGGCTTAGATTCTCTGCACCTGATGGATCTAAAGAGAGATCCCATGTATGCATCCAAAAGCAAAATGTCCAAAAGAGCAATCATTGTGGATGAAGTCTCTCTCCTTCCGTGGTAAGGTTCCTGACCTCCATTAAGTGAGAATAGGCCTCCTTTGGGTCAAATAAGTTCTTCAAAGCCCTGCAGATTCTAGCCCATAGGTGATTGGGTTTTCTCATGACTCCAATTCACATGAAGAATCTAAATCCCACCATCAGTAGGCCTCAAATTTAAGAAGCAGAGCAAAATAAACGGCAGGCCTATTTGATCACTCTTAGTTCACAGGAAGGGTGTCCAGGCCACCCTGACTTTAGGCAAATGAGGGGCAAGGAAGCTTATTTTGGACACTGTCTTGGGCTGCACCACTCACGGAAACCTCCAGCCAGAGGTTATGATGAGTGTCTGTATGGAAGAAAATGAGGGCCATGTGGGAGTGTTTTGGTTTTAATTGTAGTCATTTTTATGGTGGTTAGTAGAGATTACATGGTCCACCTTGGCTTGAACTTTGGTGGGATTCTGCATAAAGACTGAGTTCTCGTACTGAACTCAGAGAAGTATTGCCATGAATAGTGTTGGAATTTTAGGAGGCCACGCATGAGAGTCGCCCTTGGAAACTGAGATCTAGGCCCAGGGTAGTTATTCACAGAGCACTGGAAATCTCAGCCAGGATATCACATGATTTTGTTTGAAAAACTTGGCAACCATTGTTGAGAGTCAAAACACACATGGACCTCACATTGTAGACCTCAATGTTCCTGGATTCATGTGACCTTTTGGCCACTCTTTGGGAAGTCTTTCCTGTGAGAGATCTCCAGATATTTCATTGAAATGAGCTTCCTCACCATTTAAAAGTTCCAGAATGCCTCCAACTTCATCCTTGAAAAATGGCTAGGTCAATATATCATGAAATTTTTAAAATTCCCATGACAAGTTGGCACTGGAGATTCTTTGGATATCCTGTGGCCGATCATAAGAATAACAGTCAGTGCCTTGATTGACTGGTTTTCATAAAAATTGTGCAGAACAGTGATGCCAGGAAGTTGGAGCCTGCTGAGGAGTGGGCCTAGAGCATTGGTGGGCAGGTGTGTGATAAAACATCTGCGGTGTGGTCATGTGGATCTGCCTTTGGCTTTCAAATGGCTTGTGACTGATGTGGTGCAGCCAGCAGTCCCTTCAATGTAAAGGCATCTTGTTATATGCAGAGGTTTTAGGGAAATATTTAGAATCAGGTTGCTATGGTCAAGGGGGCAACTATGATGGATATAAGCCTGTTAGGTGCATTCTCCTGCAGACCCTGACCCACCACACGTGATAGAACCCCCTCACGCACAGAGTAACAGTTGAATTCTTTGTATTTCGTGAAGCAAATACCAAAATCCCAGTGCAGCAGCAAGAAACACCACGAAAAGTGGAGAATGACCAAATAGCTTCACAGGCCCATGTGGATACACTTAGCCCCTCGTGTCCACAGTTTACCTACAAAGAGAGTATTCAGCACTGCTGACTCATGTTCAGGGAAAATAAGAAACCATGTCCTCCAGGTCACATAGATGAAGACGCTGATTTGATGGTCTCACTACAAACGAAGCTGAAGCTGCCGACAACAACATATATTTCAAGTGCCCACCCTCAGAGGCAGTTTCTCAAGAAGTCTTTACGCCAGCAGAGCTCCATGTTTTTGGAATGATTACACTGTCCCTTACTTTTGGAATCTCCTCTACCTCCTCCAAGGTTCTGAACTCCTGAGCATATTCCATTCCAGATATTTATTCACAGATTTTCTAACTCTTCTCTTCTAATTGTGTCTTACTCTGCGCGATTGTAATGTCAAGGCATTGTTCTGGATGAGAGTGGGAAGATTTTTGTGTACCACATATTTACATACACATTGGATTCATTTTCCAATTTTCCTTTCAAAATACTGAATACCTCACACTAACACTTACCCTACTAGACTCTGACAACTAATCCTAATAAGATGGAGAAAAATAAACCAAAAAAAAAATAGAAATACAAGCAGTTCAGAGAAGGCATGGTGTATAGTGGAATTGCCTTTTGCATTATTTAGGGTAGGAGTTATAAATCTAGTCAATTATTTGTTAAAATATTTCTCCATGTGTTTTAAAGTTAACAAATATGTGAATTCCTGTTTCCCTGTCTCTGTAGTCTATTCAGCACATGTATTTTTACATGAAATTATAGAATCTTACCTGATACCACACGTACATTTTTGTGAAGTGGCTGACTTGGCAGATACAAATTTTAAGAGATCACTCCTCCTAAACGCTTTAGAACTGAAAATTCAACCTATGCGTGAGCTTCCTAGTTGAACAACATTATACATAAATCCATGTTAAATAAAATAAATATGTTTGGATCTCTGGATGATATAAATTTCATGGTGAATTTCATATAGCATATATTATGCTATTTTTAATGTCTGTGTTTGTGTGTGTGTGTGTGTATATATATATATATATATATATATATATATATATATATATATATATATATATTCTCCAGATTTTTCAAAATATGAAATATGTGTCTTATTATACACTCCCTTAACTCATTCATATTCAAGTATGTGGATTTATAATCAAATGTTCTCAAGAGTTTTCTCAAAATATTCATTCTCCTGATATACATATTTGTTTCTTAGTACTGAAAACTAACTTTAGTGAATGGTGCATACAAATCCTAATATTTCTACAGTAACTGACCTAGTTTAACATCAACGCAAGTAGATTCCTATGGGACATGATGTGTATTTGGATGTTCATTTTATTCAACACTGGTACATTACTATTTCTTCAATTTATTCACATCATGGGATATATATTTCATCCACAATTTCGCAAGTTTATAGGCATTTGTTTCACTTTCAATCATTTTCTTCTTCAGATCACATGTATTCCTCCATGTTTCTTGACTGGTCTTTTTATGAGACTTCTTTCCAAACACATTAATTTAGATTTCTATGATCACTTTTGAAGCAATACTCACACACCTTTCATGATATTCATAACCCTAATATTACATATAGATGTATTACTGGTTGGAATGAATGATATTATATCAATACAAGATTTCTTATAATATTTCATATATTAATTCAATCCATTATTTAAAGTGTGAACAGTTAAATTATTTATTCAAAATGTGGTCTATTCATGCATTATGTCTATATTCATGGACACAGGGTACACCTCTTTTACCCCCAATAGTAATTTATAGGTCTTGAAAACATTACTTCCAGAAATGCTTGAAGAAATGCTCATGTCATCTGATTGACATATACATTCTATGACAGTAATATTCTGGACAAAAAATGCAAAGGTCACACTTATGATTGTACCAAAGCCTAAAATGAAAGTGAACATGGATTACTAAAAGCATCCATGTCCAGGTTTCCTAATGCTCTCAAATGTCAATCCTAATGGTCACTGCATATTTGTTTCTTCTTAAGATTATATATTCAAACTCAACAGTGTTCAAAATGTCTAATCCTATCACTCACTTTATACTTTGCCTGATTTTCTAAAGTCTCTATTATTATCTGCTTTTCTACATATTTTTCAAAGTTCATCATTGTGACTGATTTTCATATGTGCTGACATTTACATTCACTCTCTAACTGAAACCCTATTGCTAAAGAAATTTCCGTCCAAATCCTGTACTCACTCTTCTTCCTAAACCTACCGACTATCTACCTAATCGTACCGACTATCCCTTTTTGACTGGATGTTCTCTTCCTCATTCAATCATCCAATATACAAGGTCCTATGCCATTGTAAATGGATTTTCTGAGACATCTGTGCAGAACCTAATTCAACACTACGTATCCCAATCAAGGGCCTAATGCCCTTCTGGGCTTCAAATCCTAGATTTCTGTTTTCATACATATATTTTACCACTATAATTTAATAAATATCACAGGTTCCCAATACCATTATTCATCGTGCAGAATGATTCCTAACCGAAATCGAACCTGTTATTACCCTAACCATCATCGCCTGGAGGTCATTCCTCAAAAAAAGGAAAAACCAACAAATAAATGAGCTCACACTTCATCTCAAAGCCCTAGAAAAGGATGAACAAAACAACAGCAAATGCAGCAGAAGGCAAGAAATAATTAAAATCAGAGCGGAAATCAACAAAATTGAAACAAAAGAAACTATTGAAAAAATCAACAAAACTAAAAGTTGGTTCTTCGAAAAAATAAACAAGATTGACAGACCCTTAGCCATACTAACGAAGAGGATAGAGAACTCAAATTACTAACATACAGGATGAAAAAGGCAATATCACAACAGATGCTACAGAAATTCAGAAGACAATTAGAAATTATTTTGAAAACCTATATTCCAATAAAATAGAAGATAGTGAAGACATCGATAAATTTCTTAAGACATATGATTTGCCCAGACTGAGTCAGGAGGATACACACAATTTGAACAGACCAATACCAATGGATGAAATTGAAGAAGCAATCAAGAGACTACCCACCAAGAAAAGCCCGGGACCGGATGAGTATACAGCGGAGTTTTACAAAACTTTTAAAGAAGAATTAATACCAATACTTTTCAAGTTATTTCAGAAAATAGAAAAAGAGTGAGCTCTTCCAAATTCATTCTATGAGGCCAACATCACGTTGATTCCGAAACCAGACAAAGACACATCAAAGAAAGAAAACTTCAGAACAATAACCCTGATGAACCTAGATGCAAAAATCCTCAATAAAATTCTGGCGAATCGGATACAAAGGCACATCAAAAAAATTGTGCTCCATGATCAAGTAGGATTCATCCCTGGGATGCAAGGATGGTTCAATATACGGAAATCAATAAATGTTATTCACCACATCAATAGACTTAAAGATAAGAACCATATGATCATCTCGATAGATGCAGAAAAAGCATTCGACAAGTACAGCATCCCTTGATGTTCGAAACATTAGAAAAACTAGGGATAACAGGAAATTACCTTGACATTGTAAAAGCTATCTATGCTAAGCCTCAGGCTAGCATCATTCTGAATGGTGAAAAATTGAAGGCATTCCCTCTAAAATCTGGAACAAGACAGGGATGCCCTCTATCACCACTTCTATTCAATATAGTTCTCGAAACACTGGCCAGAGCAATTAGACAGACGAAAGAAATTAAAGGCATAAAAATTGGAAAAGAAGAACTTAAATTATCATTATTTGCGGATGACATGATTTTATACATAGAAGACCAAAAAGGGTCTACAAAAAAACTACTAGAACTAATAAATGAATTCAGCAAAGTAGCAGGATATAAAATCAACACGCATAAATGAAAGGCATTCTTGTATATCAGCAACAAAACTTCTGAAATGGAAATGAAGAAAACCACTCCATTCACAATATCCTCAGAAAAAATAAAATACTTGGGAATCAACGTAACAAAAGAAGTGAAAGATTTATACAATGAAAACTACAGAACCCAAATGAGAGAAGTAGAAGAAGATCTTAGAAGATGGAAAAATATACCCTGTTCATGGATAGGCAGAACTAACATCATCAAAATGGCGATATTACCAAAAGTTCTATATAGGTTTAATGCAATGCCAATCAAAATCCCAAAGGCATTGCTTGTAGAAATAGATAAAGCAATCATGGAATTCATATGGAAAAATAAAAGACCCAGAATAGCAAAAGCAATTCTAAGCAGAAAGTGCGAATCAGGCGGTATAGCGATACCGGATTTCAAACTATATTACAGAGCAATAGTAACAAAGACAGCATGGTACTGGTACCAAAACAGGCGGGTGGACCAATGGTACAGAATAGAGGACACAGAGACCAATCCACAAAGTTACAACTATCTTATATTTGATAAAGGGGCTAAAAGCATGCAATGGAGGAAGGATAGCATCTTCAACAAATGATGTTGGGAAAACTGGAAATCCATATGCAACAAAATGAAACTGAACCCCCTCCTCTCACCATGCACAAAAGTTAACTCAAAATGGATCAAAGACCTTGATATCAAATCAGAGACTCTGCGTCTGATAGAAGAAAAAGTTGGCTACGATCTACATATAGTGGGGTCGGGCTCCAAATTCCTTAATAGGACACCCATAGCACAGGAGTTAATAGCAAGAATCAACAAATGGGACTTACTTAAACTAATAAGTTTTTTCACAGCAAAAGAAACAATAAGAGAAGTAAATAGGGAGCCTACATCATGGGAACAAATATTTACTCCTCACACGTCAGATAGAGCCCTAATATCCAGAATATACAAAGAACTTAAAAAATTAGACAATAAGATAACAAATAACCCAATCAACAAATGGGCCAAGGACCTGAAGAGAAACTTCTCCGAGGAGGACATACAATCAATCAACAAGTACATGAAAAAATGCTCATCATCTCTAGCAGTCAGAGAAATGCAAATCAAAACCACCCTAATATACCATCTCACTCCAGTAAGATTGGCAGCCATTATGAAGTCAAAAAACAACAAGTGCTGGCGAGGATGTGGGGAAAAGGGTTCTCTTGTACATTGCTGGTGGGGCTGCAAATTGGTGCGGCCAATTTGGAAAGCAGTATGGAGATTCCTGGGAAAGCTGGGAATGGAAGCACCATTTGACCCAGCTATTGCCCTTCTCGGACTATTCCCTGAAGACCTTAAAAGAGCGTATTACAGGGGTACTGCCACATCGATGTTCATAGCAGCACAATTTACAATAGCTAGATTGTGGAACCAACCCAGATGCCCTTCAATGGATGAATGGATTCAAAAAATGTGGCATCTATACACCATGGAGTATTACGCAGCACTAAAAAATGACAAAATCTTGGAATTTGCAGGGAAATGGATGGCACTAGAGCAGATTATGCTTAGTGAAGCTAGCCAATCCCTAAAAAACAAATACCAAATGTCATCTTTGATATAATGAGAGCAACTATGAATAAAGCAGGGAGGAAGAGCAGGAAGAAAAGATTAACATTAAACAGAGACATGAGGTGGGAGGGAAAGGGAGAGAAAAGGGGAATTGCATGGAAACGGAGGGAGACCCTCATTGTTATACTAAATTACATATGAGAGGTTGTAAGTGGAATGGGAAAATAAACAAGGTGAGAAATGAATTACAGTAAAAGGGGTAGAGAGAGAAGATGGGAGGGGAGGGGAGGGGGGATAGTAGAGGATAGGAAAGGTAGCAGAATACAACAGTTACTATTATGGTATTATGTAAAAATGTGGATGTGTAACCCATGTGATTCTGCAATCTGTACTTGGGGCAAAAAAGGGAGTTCATAACTCACTTGAAGCTAATGTATGCTAATGTATGAAATATGATATGTCAAGAGCTTTGTAGGGTTTTGAACAACCAATAAAAAAAAAAGAAATTTCCGTCCAAATCCTGTACTCACTCTTCTTCCTAAACCTACCGACTATCTACCTAATCATACCGACTATCCCTTTTTGACTGGATGTTCTCTTCCTCATTCAATCATCCAATGTACAAGGTCCTATGCCATTGTAAATGGATTTATCTGAGACAACTGTGCAGAACCTAATTCAACACTACGTATCCCAATCTAGGGCCCAATGCCCTTCTGGGCTTCAAATCCTAGATTTCTGTTTTCATGCATATATTTTACCAATATAATTTAATAAATATCGCAGGTTCCCAATAGCATTATTCATCGTGCAGAATGATTCCTAACCCAAATCGAACCTGTTATTACACTAACCATACACTGTTCCCTCAATCTAACTTTACAGAAAAGCAGGGACAGAGTTGGTCTTACAATACAGGAGTGTAGGGAAACTTCCACCTGCTGAGAACCTCGATGGTCCATGCAGAAATGATCCATGGAGAAGATGTAAGCAGCTATGAAGGACCTGAGGGAGGAAAAGTCAACTTCCATGGTAAACAACCTGGTCAGGATGAAGGGATGTGTCTGAATCAGCCTCTTTCATCTTAATGTAGAGAAGATGGACCAAACCAGGCCTGTGTGGAGAGCTGTTCCCGGGTGCCTATGGTTGATATACCATTCTAACTTGTGAAAATGTCAGAGCGAGTAGGTGCATCCTCCATCTCATGGGACCCTTAGAAGCAACTTTTAGGAAAAAGTTGTTGCCAAGGCAGTGACCTCATTTAGTTCCTGAAGGAAGTGACCTCACCTCACTTCCTTGGTGATGGAACTCTCTGAACTTGGGATACAGGAAGTCAGGCACCCAGAGCCAGTCCCAGTTCATGTCCCAGTGGTCAAACTTATTTGGATTTTCCAAGGACAGATACAGTCTTCCTTGGTACCTACTGATGTGAGGATGGCCTAATGCCAGGAAGGTCTGAGGAGGGGCCTTTCCTGAGAAAGAAGGTAGTGGCTCACCGCTGGCTCCTAACAGCTTCACAGAGTTGGAAACGGAGACCAGATCTGAGAGAGAACAGCCCATTATGGGGGAATATATTATGGCCCACCAGTCAAAGGACACTCCATATTTTCACAGACCTACTTGGGGGTCTGTGTGGGTGTGGGTGTGGGTGTGGGTTTGTGGTTTTGTCTCATGTTCTGAGAATAGGTAGGAAAGTCGTTTTGTTTGGTTTTTTGTGAATTGTTTCTAGTAAGTCTTTTGACAAGGCGAGTGTTTCTATGTCTGTGTATCCCACTGTGTCCGTGGTTGTAGACATTAGAAAAGAGAGCGCATCAATACATATGTCCTATCTAGTAGAAATCTTACCAGCGTTCATCCTGTCCTATTTATGAATGGTCTACGGCTTGCCATATGGATCGGCCACTCCTAATATCTTCCTAAGATCCTATTTTCTTTCTGAATTTTGGCCAAACTCCAGAATAGGCTCATGGTTTTGTGTCCAAGATATGTACCACCTTTAAGCTCTGTGACATGGCCATGTACTGGATAGCTGAAGGCAATGGTGAGCATCTCAGAAAACTCAGATATCAGTGTGATCAGGAAAGTCTCAGTGGAGAAACCCTGCTTTGGGCCTTTTGCTTACCTATTGTACTATTGCCCTTAATGTCAGGAAAGTCTTTGCGTCAGGCCACCCCTTTGTGAAGACTGAAGAGTTTTCAAATGGAAATGAATGGGCATCACCTTTGGCTCTTTGCTTAATTGCTTTGGAAAGGGATGTGTCTGAATCAGCTTCTTGGCCCTGTGTGAGGTTGTGGCTTAGATTCTCAGCACCTAATGGATCTAAAAAAATCCCATGTGTGCATCCAAAACCAAAATACCCATTAGAGCACTCATTGTGGATGAAGTCTCTCACCTTCCTCTATAAGGTTCCTGACCTCCATCTTTGAGAATAGGGATCCTTTGGGTCAAATGAGTTCTTCAAATCACTACAGAGGCTAGGCCATAGGTGCTTGGGTTTTCTCATGACCCCAATTAACATAAGGAATCTAAACCCCACAGTAATTAGGCCACAAAATGGAGAATCAGAGCAGTATTAAGGGCAGGCCTCTTTCATCACTTCTGGTTCACAGGAAGGGTCTCCCTGCCACACTGACTTTAAGCAAATGGGGGAAAGGGACCTTATTTTGGATACTGTCTTTGGCTTTGGCCCTCATGGAAACCTACAGCCTGAGGTTATGATTAGTGTCTATATGGAAGAAGATGAGGGCCATGTGGGAGTGTTTTGGTTTTAATTGTGGTCATTTTTGTGGCCGTTGGAAGAGATGACTGGGTCCACCTGGGCTTGAACACTGGTGTGATTCCCCTTAGAAACTGAGTTATGGAACTGACCTCAAAGAATTATTGCCATGTATTGTGTTGGGATTTTAGGAGGCCACGCATGAGAGTCGCCTTTGGAAACTGAGATCAAGGCCCAGGGTGGCTTTCCACAGAGCACTGGGAATCTCAGGAAGGATATCACATGATTTTATTTTTAAAGAATTGGCAGCCATAGTTGCAAGTCAAAGCACAAAAGGATCACACATTGTAGACCTCAAATGCCTGGCTTAATGTGACCTTTTAGCCTGTCGTTGGGAATCATTGCCTGTTAGAATTCTCCAGAGATTTCATTGAAATAAGCTTCCTCTCCATTTCATGGTTCCTGAATGAATTAAACCCCACAGTGCCTCAAACTTCATCCTTGAAAAAAGGCTAGATAAATACCATTAAATTTTTGAAATTCCCATGAACAGGTGTCAGTGGAGAACCTTTGGATGTCTTATAGATGATCATGAGTGTACCAGACAATGCCTTGATTGACTGGGTTTCATGAAAATCATGTAGAACAGAGATGCCAGTAATTTGGAGCCCGATGAGTAGTCGGCCTAGAGCAGTGGAGTGTAGGTGTTTGTTAAAACATCTGTGATGGGGTCATGTGGATCTGCCATTGGCTTCCAAATGGTTTGTGACTGACATGGTGCAGCCCCCATACCCTTGTATGTAAAGGCATCTTGTTATACGGAGAGGTTTCAGGGCAATGTTTAGAATCAGATTGCTATTGTCAAGGGGGCAAGCTATGTGGGATAGAAGCCTGGTTGGTGCACTCTCCTGCAGACCCTTAACCAACACACGTGACAGAGCTCCCTCCAGCACTCTGTCCTAGTTGACCTCTTCGTATTTCGTGAAGCAAATACTAAACTCCCAATGCAGCTGCAAGAAACACCATGAAAAGTAGAGGAAGACCAAATGGCTTCAAAGTCCACACTGGGAGACACTTTGCCCACAAATGGCAACAAATTACCTACAAAGAGAGAATTCAGCCCTGCTGCCTCATGTTTATTGGAAAATAAGAAACCATGTGCTCCAGGTCACACAGATTCAGACCCAGATTTGATGGTCTCACTACAAAGGAAGTTAAAACTCCTGACAACAACATATATTTCAAGTGCCCAACCTCAGAGGCAGTTTCTCAAGAAGTCTTTAGGCCAACAGAGCTCTATGTTTGTGGAGTTTTTACCATGTACCTTACTTTTCGAAACACCTCTACCACCTCCAAGGTTGTTAACTACTGAGAATTTTCCATTCCAGATGTGTATTCACAGATTTTCTAACTCTTCTTCTCTTATTGTGTCTTACTTGGGGTGAAGGTAATGTCAAGGCATTGTTCGGAATGAGAATGGGAAGACTTTTGGGTAGCACATATTTGCATAAACATTGGATTCATTTTCCAATTTTCTATTCGAAATACTGAATCCCTGACTGTCAGAGGTAGAAGGAATTCTATTCTCCTTCAAAGAATAGCCTGACACTTACAAGAAACAGCCACCAGGAGACATCCTGTCTGAGAGACATTCTGTAGCCATCTGTCTCCCTGAGATATCCTGCGGCCATCTGTCTTTCTGAAACTTCCTGAGGTTATCTCACCTTGTGAAGACATCTAGGAACTGCCGATAAGAGAGATTTCCCACATCCAGCATACAAATACCCCTGTGTGAACAATAAAAGTTTGCAGCTTGATCAGAACTCCTGTCTTGCTGTCATCTCTCGTGTCTCTTGTCCCTTCATTCCTCCCTATCTAGGTTCGCTGCCCACGTTGATGTGTCCTGCCGGCTGGGACATCTGGCGCCCACCGACTGGGGCTTGAGCTTTTGATTGAGGGGGACCCCGTCCTCCTGGAAGATTTCGTCAAGCGGAGCTTGCAATAACTGCAGAAGACACCACCGAGAGACAGATCCAGGAGGAGCGTGGGGATGACGCACGGTGATTGACCCACTATGGGACAAGCAGTTTCGTCACATGATTTGTTTTTGTCAGGCTACAAGGAGTCCTTGCAGACATGGGGGCGCGTGTTTAGAAAAAAGACTTAATTTTTTTTTTCATACATAAGAGAGCAGTGTCCATGGTTTCCTCTTGAAAGGACCATTGATGGTAAAAGATGGCTTGGAGTAGGAGACTGTTTAAAAGATTATTATGAATCCTTTGGCCCAGAAAAAGTGCCTGTTCCCACCTTTTCTTACTGGAACTTAATTAATGAAATTCTTAAAAGTTCACCCTTTGACAATGGTACCTTAAAACTTGTCGAGGTTGGGGAAGAGGCTATGCAAATACTTCTCGTATCCCCTCGGCATGCCCATCAGTTAGTATAGACATAGACCCTTCTCAGGCTCCCCAGGACCATGGGAACCTGTCTGGTCCCCCTCAAAATACCACCCTAATGATTAAGGCTCCAATGGTTACCAACTGCCTTTATCCAGTTTTAAATTCCGGAGACTCATTGACCCCTGTAGAGGAGGCTACCTTGGAGAAGAAAGCAGCTCGCTACCATTCAGAAGACCCTGCACCTCTCAAGACCCTGCCACAGCCTATAGGACTTACACATCCAACCCCTCCTATATCCCTCCTGCCTTTTGTGCTCTGGCCCGTCAGGGTACAAATGCCGCCCCCCCAGATATTTTTTCCCCACTTCCCTTGCCTAAACTGGCTCCTTTGTGAGCATCCTTCCAACATAGACAGGAACAGATCCAACCTTTAAAAGAATTAAGATCCCTTCACTCTGAGCTCTGTTCATTAGCCTTAGGTATGGAGTCAAAGTAACTGGCCTACAGTGGTCTAATACAAAGGCGAAGCCACTCCATCAACCTGTGCTCGCCTTCCCAGTCACCACCAGTCAGATAGATAAGCCTGCCCAGGCTGAGGTCAAAGACTTAGACGAGGATCAAGAGGAGGAAGCGGAGAAATGGAATAAGGAGATCAGGACTCAGAGAATGAGGAGTTCAGCCCTAGGCAGGCAGGAACCCAGAGTCTACAAAAAATTAAGCCTGCATTTTCCTGAAAAACTTAAAAAGGCTTGTGCTCACTATGGCCCCTTTGCACCCTACATGTTGGCTTTATTAGAAAGCCACAGCACACAATGACTTACTCCCAATGATTGGAAATTTTTAGACCAAGCTACCCTCAGTGCCAGAGACTTTCTGTTATAGAATGCAGATTTCAAAGAGCACTGTCGGGAAACTGCTCAAAAAATTTTAACTAAGGCCTCCTCTAAGTCCGGGACTTATGTTAAGCTAGTGGGCAATGAGCCTTTTGACACTAAAACTAAACAGGCACATTTCCCTGCTGGACTTTTGATGCAGATTCAGATGGCTGGCTTACATGCTTGGAGACACCTCCCTCAAAAGCCTCGGCTACCACTTCCCTGGCAAAAATTCGACAAGGGCCCGACGAGCCTTATAGCGACTTTGTTCCCAGGCTTAACCTAGCTGTGGAATGCTTGCTTGGACCAAGTGAAAACAAAAGCTCTTTTGTAAAACATCTTGCCTTTGAAAACGCCAACCCGGCATGTCAGGATGTTCTTCAACCACATAAGGATAAAGGGAAACTTTCTGACTTTATTAGACTCTACGCAGGGGTAGGTGCAGCTCATGCCATGGGTCTTGCCCTAGGTGCCACCTTTACCAAGACCTTTCACAATCCTGGCTCACGTACTTGCTTTACTTGTAAACAACCTGGCCATTTTGCACGCAAGTGTCCGACAGGCAAAGAAAGCCTAGGAATAGCATCTCCTTCAACTGGGGCTATACCGCCCCAAGCTACCCTTTGCCCTAGATGTGGTAAAGGTCATCACTGGGCCAGTGAGTGTAGATCTAAGACAAATGCCCTCAGACAGCCTATTTTTTCCTGCTTCTTGGGAAACTCCCTGCGTGGCCAGCCCCGGGCCACGACATCCCCCAGGACAAAACCAGGGGCAATAAGATTTTTTCCCTTCCAAACTCCCAACCTACCTCAAAATTCTTCTCCACAATTGCTTCCCTCCAACTAGCCACTCGAGGCAGCGCAGGATTGGACATCTGTGCCACCACTGAAACTAAATTAGACTCAATGCAAGGGCCCCAGATAATACCCACTGGAATTATGGGTCCCCCTCCATCTCATATCTGTGCCCTTATTTTTGGAAGAGCCTCTACTAACTTACATGGTGTTCAGGTCTTCCATGGCATTAATAATAATGACTTCACTGGAGAAAAAAAATACTGGCCACAGCTATTAATGGAGTTTTGGCCATCCCAGCAGGAACAAGTCTTGCACAATTAATACTCCTTCCCTTGAATCCAGGAGGCACTTAACCACCCAAACCTACCGCGGGGGACTGCCTCCTTGGGCTGCTCTGATGTAAATTGGGTTAAACCCGTTTCTCAAAATAGACCCACCATTTCCTTACTTATTGAAGGAAAGGAATTCCAAGGAATTCTAGATACTGGAGCTGATGCCACAATTATTTCTCAAAAATATTGGTCATCAGCTTGGGCCCTCACCCCATCCTTGACTGACCTTAAAGGGATAGGACAGTCAAAAAATCCTCTTGTCAGCTCTACGGCTCTTAGCTGGACTGATAAAGAGGGTAATAAGGGAATTGTCACTCCTTTCATTGTTCCTGACCTCCCTGTTAACCTATGGGCCCGAGATATTTTGAGTCAAATGGAAGTTATTCATGCCAGTCCCAATTCCATGGTGACTCATCAAATGCTTCGTATTTATTTTGTCCCTGGTATAGGCCTTGGGAGACTGAGACAAGGACTGGTTGAGCCAATAAAACCCATACAAAAAAGAAATACATATGGACTTGGGTATTCGGATTTTTAGTGTCAGTCTCTGACTCTCCTGTACCCCATGGAGATAAAATTATTTGGGAGACTCAGACTCTTGTGTGGTTGGATCAATGGTCCCTTACCCAAGAAAATTTGGAGGCTGCCTCCATGTTAGTGCAGGAACAGCTGGCAGCCGGCCATGTAGAGCCCTCAACCTCACCATCGAATACTCCAATTTTTGTTATCAAGTAAAAATCAGGCAAGTGGTGCCTTTTACAATATTTGTGTGCCATTAATAAACCTATGTGCCGAATAAGAGCACTACAGCCAGGCATTCCCACACCAGTGGCTATTCCCAAAAACTATTGTAAAATGATTATTGACTTAAAAGATTGTTTTTTTTTTTTTACCATTCTTTTACATCCTGAGGATAGACACTATTTTGCCTTTAGTCTCCCTCACCTTAATTTTCAGGGCTCTATGCAGAGATTTCAATGGAAGGTTCTTCCCCAAGGTATGGCCAACAGCCCTAGTCTTTGCCAAAAATATGTTGCTCAAGCAGTAGACCCTGTGAGAGAGCTATGGCCACAAATTTATATTTTACATTATATGGATGATTTGTAATTGCTGCACCTAATAACCATGACCTTAATAATTGTTACTTGGACCTTTACAAAATCCTCACTACCTTGGGACTACAGATAGCTCCTAATAAGGTTAAAACACAGGACTGTTATACCTATTTGGTCCTTAAACTTCAAGATAATCAGATCCAAATTCCTAAGATACAACTATGGGTGGACCATCTTCACACCCTTAATGATTTTCAAAAATTACTGGGGAATATTCAATGGCTAAAAACATATTTAAAATTACCCACTTGTATACTTTTGTCCCTTAATGATATTTTGAGAGGTGATTCCCACCCCTCCTCCCCTCAAAAGCTTACTCCCGAGGCATGACAGGCATTAAACCAAGTCACAGAAGCCATTGCCAAACAGTTTTTTACAGAACATTCTTATAACCTTCCTCTGGTTCTGGTTATTTTACACACTCCTCATACACCCACAGGAATATTTCGGCAGCAAAATACACATTTTAGAAATAAAGGCTGCCTTTGCTTTGGGTCCATTTACCCACCACATTCTCCAAGGTTATTACTGTTTTTCTTGCTCAGGTAGCTTCTATTATTTTTAAATGTTGTTTGCTATCTCGACAACATTTTGGCAAAGACCATGATAATATTTTAATTTCATATACTAAAGACCAAACCCAATTTTTACTACAGACAGAGAATGAATGGCGTATTGCCTTATTAGGCTTTTTGGGAACAATTGATAACCACCTCCCCAATGACCCCCTTTTATATTTTGTCCAGTTACATCCATTTATTTTTGCCAATATTACTCAAAAGGCTCCCATTCCTCAAGTCCTTACTGTCTTTACAGACGGTTCCAGTAATGGCCGAGCAGTCTTTGTTGTCAATAACCAACCTAACACCTTTGATACTGTCTATCATTCAGCACAGTTTGTGGAATTGTTTGCCATAACACAAGTTTTTAAAACATTTCTTGATAATCCTGTTAATATTTATACATACAGTGCCTACATTGCTCATTCTGTGCCCCTGCTTCAGATTTCACCCACCATTAAGGCTTCTTCCAATGTGGCCCATCGGTTTCACCAGCTTCAGAAGCTAATTCAGGCCAGACAACACCCATTTTTCTTAGGACACATCAGGGCACACTCTGATCTTCCCAGCCCTCTAACACAAGGTAATGCCAAAGCTGATTCAGCAACTCGTTTCATCTTTTCAATTTTTGTTGGCTCCATTCAAAAGGCCACGGATTCACACAATCTTCACCATCTAAATTCCCAGAACCTTCGATAACTATGTAAAATTACCAGGCAACAGGCACGAGAAATAGTAAAAGCATGCCCTGGTTGCCCTGTCTCCCTCCCCATTCAACACTTGGGAGTTAACCCCCGAAGATTACTGTCCAATCAGTTTTGGCAAATGGATGTTACTCATTTTTCTGAATTTGGAAAAACCAAATGTATACACGTTTCTGTAGATACCTTCAGCGGCCTTATTTTTGCATCACCACATTCTGGAGAGGCTATCAAAGATGTCCTTTCTCATCTTGCTTCAGTGTTTTCCGTAATGGGTAAACCAATACATATTAAAAAAAAGATAATTGTCCTGCATATACCAGTGCCAAGTTTAAACAGTTTTGTGCTTCCTCGCAAATTTGTCATACTACTGGAATTCCATACAAGCCTCAGGCATTGTGGAACGTGCCCACCTTACCTAAAGACTTGGCTAACCCGCTTTAATGCTTCTGCACTTGTATTTACCACTCACAGGCATCGCCTTAATCATGCATTATTTGCCCTTATTTTTCTTTCCCTAGACAATGAAGGCCATTCGGCTGCAGACTGACACTGGCAATCCTCGTCCAATTCTGTTCGCCCACCTGTTAGGTGGCACAATCCCCTTACAAATAAATGGAAAGGCCCAGGTCCTGTCCTCATCTGTGGACGAGGCTCAGCTTGTGTTTTGGACCAAGAGCAAGCAGCCCCAAGATGGTTACCAGAACGCCTGGTTAAACAGGTTAATGGCTTACCTCAACACGGGGATGGAGGCCCTCACCCTGAGGACAAATTTTCCTCTTTTTCAGATGCAGCCAACAATCTGTGTGAGGATCCTACTTAAGGCACTTCTGCTGAACAGGATTGTACACGGAGGCTTTGGCCCTCCACCTTCCAACATCATGGAGTACCTTTTTGGCCCTCCCTGTGAACGCAAGGGAGGATCTTGGACTCAGGCTCCCACTAGTTTGACCCAGACTGCTGACTGCGTGACTAAGGTGGCTTACCTCCGGGCCGAGGTTGACCATAAACACAGAGGAGTTCATCAGCCTAAATTGGTATGTGTTAACAAGCCAAAGATTATTCCCCCTAGTACAAGTAATGCTCTCTAAAATTGTTCTGCAACTTGAATGCATACCCAAGCGATGCATGCCACTTGTTATGCGTCGGCCTCAATTTGTGTCAACAAGAAGGGAGAACAATTTTTTGAAGCCTCCCTAACTAAAACTCATGCAGCAGGAGGGACCACTATTCATTATACCCCCGTTCTTTTTGACCGGGGAGGAGAAGGCAAATACACCAAGCTACAGTCAGCTGGGTGCCAAGGCCCTGTTGGTAAACCCCCCTTCTGCCCCATTAAGGCACCTATAGGGGTCGCTGATGGTGGAGGATTCCCTTATGCTGTCAAACATCCTCAGATAATCAAACTTTTGAAACCCCAAATCCCTGAGCTCACATATCATCTCTTAATATAGCCAAAATGCCAGCTCCCCGGTTTAGATAACAATATATTAGATATTTTGGAAACTACCTTCTCCTTGCTTAATAATTCCAACCCCACCTTTGCTGGTGATTGCTGGCTCTCCATGACAACAGGGGCAATCATGCCTATTGCAGTTCCTATTAATTCTATCATAGACGATGATAATACATGCCAACCCAGATTTCCTTTTAAAGTACAGTCTATAGGCACTTTTACAATATGTCTTTTAGGCGCGATGCAAAATAATACCTATGATATTGATGTTGGAGTTCCTTCCTTTGGAAATTGCTCAACAGTACAAAACTATTCCTCACCCACCCCATCTCTTTGTCCCTCCAATGGCACAGTTTTTATGTGTGGAGGAAACTGGGCCTTCCTGAGGCTTCCATCGAATTGGACCGTTGGCTGTGTTCTTGCCTTATTACTCCCTGATATAACTATTGTCCCAAGAGACAAAACTCTATGCATTCCTAGTCTAGACACCTTAGTCAAAAGACACAGGCGGGCAATACAGGCCTTACCACTCTTTGCCAGCCTTGGAATTACAGCTGCTGTGAACACAGGTACAGCTGGCTTAGGCATGGCTATACACTCTTAGCGTCGCCTGTCTCAACAACTTATAAATGATGTAAAAACTCTATCAGGAACCATTAAAGATTTGCAGGACCTAGTAGACTCCCTGGCAGAAGTGTTCCTTCAAAACAGAGAAGGCTTAGATTTACTGACAGCTAACCAGGGAGGTATTTGCTTGGCCTCAGGGGCACGATGCTGCTTTAATGCAAATAAATCAGTCATAGTACGCACTAAAATTAAGCAGCTTCAAGAAGATCTAGAAAAGAGACGAAGGGAACTTTTTGAAAATCCCCTCTGGACTGGGTTTAATGGATTTCTACCCTACCTTCTTCCCCTATTAGGCCTTTTGTTGGGTTAACTTTTAATGGTGTCCATAGGACCCTGCATTATAAACAGGCTTGTACAATTTATTATAGAACAGATTAATATTTTGGCCTCTAAGCCCATACAGGTCCACTATCATCACCTGGAGATGGAAGACCATGCTGCCAACATTTAAAAGGATGTTCTACCCTTCTCACAGGCTTATTTCTTAAGTTTATATCCCCACAGATCTCTCTTTCTTACATTAAACTATAAGTAACAGCTCTGACCAACCATCTTCTGCCATTGCCATAAGGGTTCGTCCTCCATGGGTCCCTTCACTTGGGGGGGGATGCACCCATGGAGTGAGGACGTTAGGCCATAATAACGGATTATGCAGGATGGACTGCAGGAGGATGGATCCACGGATACCAAAACAGAAGACCTCTTAGTGACACGCTCTGGTGCATGGCGGTCGGCATGCTTCCCTTTTAAAGCCGTCTCCTCCAAAAATATGCCAAGGCCACCACGAAATCTTGTAAACATGCTCTCTCGAATCAGGAGATATTCAAAGGCCTGCTAGAGAAACAGAGCCTCTATCACCCCCTAAAACATTGGCCGGTAAGGTATGGTCAAATATTTTATATAAGAAAGGGGGAGAGGTCAGGGGCTAGAAGGAAGTTCTCCTTCAAAGTATAGCCTGACACTGAAAAGAAACAGCCCCCTGGGAGATATCCTGCCTGGGAGACATCCCGCAGCCATCTATCTCCCTGAGACATCCTGCAGCCATCTGTCTTCCGGCAACATCCTGAGGTTATCTCACTTTCTGAAGACATCCAGCAACTGCCAATAAGAGAGCTTTCCCATCCACAGCATATAAATTTCCATGTGAGAACAATAAAAGTTTGCAGCATGATCAGAACTCCAGTCTTGCTGTAATCTCTCGTGTCTCTTGTCCCTTCATTCCTCCCCAACTAAGTTTCTTGCCCATGTTGATGTGTCCCGCCGGCCGGGAAAACTGACACTAACCCATACCCTACTACACTCTGACAACTAATCCTAATATGAAGGAGAAAAATAACCCAAACAGAATAGAAATACAAGCAGTTCAGAGGAGGCATGGTGTATATTTGGACTTGCCTTTTGCATGATATAGGGTAGGTGTTATAAATCTAGTTAACAACACCTACTATCTTCCTAAGCTCCTGTTTTCTTCCTGAATTCTGGCCACTCTCCAGAATAGGCTCATGGTTTTGTGTCCACGATATGTACGACCTCCAAGCTCTGTGACATGGCTATGTACTGGATAGCTGAAGGGAATGCGAGCATCTCAGAAAACTCAGATATCAGTGTGACCAGGAAAGTCTCAGTGGAGAAACCCTGCTTTGGGCCTTTTGCTAACCTATTTGCCTGTTGCAATGAATGTCAGGAAGGTCTTTGCCTCAGGCCAGCCCTTTGTGAATCCTGAAGAAAACTGTTTTCAAATGGTAATAAATGGGCATCACCTGTGGCTCTTTGCTTAAATGCTTTGGAAAGGGATGTGTCTGAATCTGTCTCTTTGCCCTGTGTGAGGTAGTGGCTTAGATTCTCAGCACCAGTTCGATCTAAAGAAAAATCCAATGTGTGCATCCAAAACCAAAATGCAAAAAAGATCAGTCATGGTGTATGAAGTTTCTCACCTTCCTCTTTTAGGTTCCTGACCTCCATCAAGTGAGAATAGGGATCCTTTGGGACAAATGAGTTCTTTCATGCCCTGTAGAGATGATTGGGTTTTCTCATGACTCCAAATCACATGAAGAAACTATACCTGACAGTCAGTAGGCCTCAAATTGGAGAATCAGAGCAGTATTAATGGCAGACCTATGTGATCAATCCTGGTTCACAGAAATGGTGTCCAGGCTACCCTGAGGTTAGGCAAATGAAGGGAAAGAGACCTTATTTTGGAAACTCTCTTTGGCTGTGCCATTCATGGAAACATCCAGCCAGAGGTTATGATGAATGTATATATGGAAGAAGATGAGGGCCTTGGTGGAGTGTTTTGGTTTTAATTGTGGTCATTTGTGTGGAGTTTGGAAGAGATGACTGGGTCCACCTGGGCTTGAACTCTGGTGTGATTCCCCTCAGAGACTGAGTTCAGTGACTGACCTCAGAGAAGTAATTGCTTTGGAAAGGGATGTGTCTTAATCAGCCTCTTGGCCCTGTGTGAGGCTGTGGCTTTGATTACCAGCACCGTATGGGTCTAAAAATGATCCCATGTCTGCTTCCAAAACCAAAATGGCCAAAATTGCAGTCATTGTTGATGAAGTCTCTCGCCTTCCATTGTAAGGTTCTGAAAGAATAAAAGAAATTGAAATTGAAACATAAAGAAACAGGTTCTGTAAAGTTTCCAGGCTGCACGCAGAACCTGAAATTCCTGTGGCAGTTAAGACAATTCCCGGAACTACCCATTAGATGTGTGTTGAAATCTTCCCTGACCACCTAGTTACTTAACAACCTCTTCCCAAAAACCGTGCAGCTAAGCACATATACATCTCAGGGCTTCAACCAATCAGTTTAAATGTATACCCCTTCTCAGGGCTGACCAATCACCCCCTGCCTGAACTGTTCCCACCAATGAATGTGCAAATCATGTTTTAGAGTTGTTATTTGATTTTCCCACAGTATACGGTGATTTGCTAAAGGAAGCTAGGATGTATGTTAAGTCCCTGCCCTCTCTAAAGAATGTATATAAAATCTGCTCATGTTGTTCTTGGGGCTCTTTGTTTTTTGCTCCTCTGAAGTGAGCTCTGAGCCCCAGCATGCTGGACCCCCAATAAACCCTTTGCTGTTTCATGAGAAATTCTCTTGGTGGTCTTTTCCTCCAACGTTCGGCCCACCTTTTCATCTGGAGGCCCTAGCTGAGAAATCCAGCAGTGACGAACAAAAGACCCCAATGGACTCCTTTCAGAGTAATTAAGGTGCCTCTTTCTGGTTTCGGGTTTCAGGTTAGGGCTTGGCAAAATGGCTGTCGGTGAAGAACATTAGCTCTCTGCGATGGTGGCTGACAGATGTGTCACAGAGTCACAGGCCACGTCCCTGGGGGAAACTCCAGAGGACTCGAGAAATTGAGGATTAGTAGATTCCTCAACTAGGTTATTTTTTGCTTCAGGATTCGGTTTTCCAGCCCATCAGGTTTTGCTGGCTACTCAGTTTTGTTCATTGTCAGGAACTCATGTTGAGTTTACTGTCTGTCTTTATTGTCTAACCCATCATGTTTTGCCAGTTACTCAGTTCTAATCTTTTTCTTGGACTCATGTTAAACGTTTACTGTTTGTCTTTGTCTGTGTCACGTTTTTGTATTCACTGTTCCTGTTTGAGTAACTCCCATTATGGGACATTATGGGACAAAGCACTTCCATGCCTCTGTCCCTTAACCTTGATCATTGGACTGATGTTCGCTCAAGTACCAAGAATCTTTCTTTTTCAGTAAAATGCCGGATCTGGCAGACTCTCTGTGCTTCAGAATGGCCCATCCTAGGAGTTGGATGGCCCCGAGAAGAATCCTTCCACTTCCCTCTAATCCGAAAAGTCAGAGATATTGTCTTTCACCGGGGCCACTTGGCCACCCAGATTAACAGCCATATACCCCTTCCCCGACGATCTTATCATTCCAACATTCTGCTCCTCCCCCTCTTCCCTCCATTCTGAGTCACAAGACTGGACACTCCTCTCTCTCCTTATCCTCTACCCTCGCTCCCCAACCCACAACATGTTCCAGAAGATCCTCCCGCCGCTGACTCAGCCTCTCCGCCGCTAGAGGCAATTGGGCCAGACCCAAGCCCTCCAGGGGACTTCCCCGCAGCAGCAGCAGACCCTGCTCCCCTGAAGGAAGCTGGGCCACCTAAAGGAACCCGCAGGAGATAAATAATATAAAACTCGGAAGCCCCAGTGATGCTCCCTCTCTGTCCCTACGGGCCCATGAACCGACCCAACTGGGACCCCAACACCTTTGAATGTAGGTAGCATCTGTCCACTTATCGCCGTTCTCTAATAATGGGTCTCTGAGCGGCCACCAGAGGGCCGACTAATTTGGCCAAGGTAAGAGAGATTATCCAAGGGCCTAATGAGTCTCCTTCTATGTTTCTGGAGAGAATTATGGAAGCGTATAGGAAATATATTCCTTTTGATCCTCAGGCAGAAGACCAAAAGCCATCTGTTGCAATGGCCTTTATCGAGCAGACTGCCCTAGATATTAAGAGAAAGTTACAACGTCTAGATGGATTATAAGAAATGACCTTAAGAGATTTAGTCAGAGAAGCTGAGAAAGTATATTATAAGAGAGAAACTGAGGAGGAAAGGGAATAGAGGAGAGAGAAGGAAAGGGAACAAAAGAAGGAGGAAAGAAGCAAATGGCAGAGTAAAGCATTGCCTAAGGTTCTGGTCACAGCAGCAAATAGGCCAGAAGTTAAAAAGCAGGGATACATAAAGGCATACCTGGGCCCACGCCAAAGGCTGCCATTGGCCTCAAATCAATGTGCCCACTGTAATAAAAAAGAACACTGGGCCAAAGAGTGCCCCCAAAAGAAGCAGCCACGCCAGCCCGCCGTGCTGACTCTAGAAGAGGACTAGGAAATTCGGGGCTCAGATCCCCTCCCCCAGCTCAGAGTAACATTTGAAGTTGAGGGGAACACAGTGAACTTTGAAGTGATTAGAGGAGAAGTATACTCAGCCCTTAAGACTTCACTGGCCCCCCTATCAATTAAATCATCCCTAGTTCAAGGGGCTAATGGCAGTAGATATCAGGCTTGGACAACTAAGATGAAT
The DNA here is from genome assembly GCF_048772815.1 of Callospermophilus lateralis. NCBI lineage: Eukaryota > Metazoa > Chordata > Mammalia > Rodentia > Sciuridae > Callospermophilus > Callospermophilus lateralis. The sequence goes on along the minus strand of NW_027514369.1, from coordinate 946,870 downwards.
ATGGACCTCGGAAAGGAAAAAGTCCACCACTCTTTCCTAGTAATCCCAGAATGCCTGGCCCCATTGATGGGCAGGAATATGCTTACCAAACTCTGGACTAGAATAACCTTTAACCCTAATGGTCCCCAAGTGGGGGTTCTAAAGCCTGCAGTATTAACTCCCATAGTAACATCTTTGACTATGTCTGTAGAAGATGAACATCAACTCTTCGCGCCCCCTAGGACTGATCAAACAGGCAAACTACCCCAGAAATGGATAAAAGATTATCCTAATGACTGGGCAGAAACTGCTGGGTTAGGTCTAGCCATCAACAACCTCCAATAGTAGTAGAATTAAAAGCCTCTGCGTCTCCAATTAGTGTTAAACAATATCCTCTAAGCAAAGAAGCTAAGGATGGGATAAGGCCCCATATTCATAAATACCTGGGTCTTGGGGTCCTAAGGCCCTGTCAATCAGCCTGGAACACCCCCCGGTACCAGTAAGAAAGCCAGGAACTGGGGACTACCGTCCTGTTCAAGACCTAAGAGAGATAAACAACAGAGTGCAGGACATTCACCCCACAGTACCCAATCCATATAATTTGCTTAGCACTCTGAATCCGGAGCAGAAATGGTACACTGTGCTGGACTTAAAAGATGCTTACTTCTGCTCGCCTCTACATAAGGACTGTCAGTTGCTGTTAGCTTTAGAGTGGATAGACCCAGAACCTGGAACATCTGACCAACTAACCTGGACTAGACTCCCACAGGGGTTCAAAAAATCCCCCATTCTCTTTGATGAAGCCCTCCACAGAGATATCAATGACTTCAAAACTGCACACCCCAAAGTCACCCTACTCCAATAGTGGATGATCTTCTACTGGCAGCCAACACCAAGGAGACCTATGAGTCTGGGACCCAAGCACTATTATTCGAGCTTGCTCGGCTTGGATATATGCCTTCTGCCAAAAGGCCCAAACTTGTCAGCAAGAAGTAATCTTCCTGGGTTATTCTCTTAGGGGTTGCAAACGATGGCTCCCTGAGCCCAGAAAAAAAACCGTTTTGCAGATACTGCCCCCATCTAATAAGAGAAAACTCAGAGAGTTTCTTGGGACTGCCAGCTTTTGGAGGTTATGGATTCCTGGGTTCGCATCTCTGGCTGCCCCTTTATACCCGCTGATAAAGGGGGATGCCCACTTCCAATGGACCCCTGAGCACCAACAAGCTTTTGATAATGTCAAAAAAAGGTGCTGCTATCTGCTCCGGCCTTAGCACTCCCAGATGTAGAAAACCCTTCACTCTCTATATCGAGGAAAAAAAAGGAATAGCACGGGGAGTGCTCACTCAGTCTTTGGGACCTTGGAAAAAGCCAGTAGCGTATTTATCCAAAAAACTGGACTCATTGGCTAGCGGGTGGCCCCATTGCTTAAGTGCTATAGCAGCGGCAGCCCTTCTAATAAAAGATGCTCATTAATTAACGTTGGGACAGAAGCTAACCATTATAGCCCCCCATGCCCTGGAGAGCATCACCTGTTAGCCTCCAGAGACGTGGCAATCAAACTCCAGAATAAACCACTACCAGAGCCTCTTGCTTGACAAAGACAGAGTAATGCTCTGACCCCCTGCTCCACTCAACCCACCTACACTGCTGCCAGAAGAATCATCAGGACCCGTCACTCATGAGTGTCAACACATACTGGCAAGGAAACCAGTATACAACAAGACTTGAAGGATCAGCCACTGCCTCGCCCTGAAGTCGTATGGTTTACGGATGGCAGCAGCTTCCTCCAAGATGGTAAGCGGCGGGCTGGAGCAGCAGCAGTTAGCAAAACTGATTTCATCTGATACTCTGGTCTCCCAGAAGGGACATCAGTCCAAAAAGCAGAACTGATTGCCCTTATGAAAGCATTGGAACTAGCAACAGGGAAAAGGGCCACCATATAAACTGATAGCCACTATGCATTTGCCACTGTTCATATGCTCGGGAATATTTACCAACAATGCGGGCTATTAACCTCTGCCGGGAAAAAAATAAAAAATAAAGATGAGATTCTCCACCTTGGCTCAGCAGTGCAGGGCCATAAGGAACTAGCTATAGTGGACTGTCCCGGGCACCAGAAGAGAAACAACCCTGTGGCAGTTGGAAACAGAAGGGCAGATGAGGAAGCTTAATTGGCAGCCCTAAACGGAGTGACTCTGTTAACTTTTTCCACACCGGGGGGAACAAAAATCAGGAGACTTGGCCGCCCCGGAACATTCAGGCAACTTATCATCTGAGGAGACAGATACAGAAATCTGGGACCCTACAGAGCCAAGTTTACAATTTCAAAAAGCCCACCTTTATGTCAAAGACGTACACCAGCTCAACCACTTAGGCTCAAAGAAGTTATAGGCACTCTTAAAGGACCGAAGAAAGGACTTATTATTGACTGACTCAAAGAGGAAAAAAATAGCTGAGCAGGTGACTAGAGCTTTTCAAGTCTTCCAATTAGTTAATACTTTCCCATCCAAGATTCCTGCAGGGAAGCGCATACGAGGAACCAGACCAGGACAATTCTGGGAAGTGGACTTTTCTGAAATTAAGCCAGCAAGGTAATGACTTAAATATCTCCTAGTCTTTGTAGATACTTTTTCAGGATGGGTCGAAGCCTTCCCCATGAAGAAAGAAACAGCTCAGATGGTGGTCAAAAAGATCCTAGAAGACAGTTTTCCAAGGTTCGGCCTGCCTAAGGTAATAGGGTCTGATAACGGACCGGCATCCGTGGCCCAGGTAAGTCAGGGATTTTCCAGGACCCTGGGGATTAATTGGAAGTTATATTGTGCTTATAGACCCCAGAGCTCAGGACAGGTAGAAACGATGAATAGAACCATCAAAGAGACTTAACGAAAATAATCTTGGAGACCGGCATAAAAAATTGGACTATGCTCCTACCTCATGTACTTTTTCGTGCAAGAAATACCCCTCCGCCCCTTTGTGTAACCTCACCCCTTATGAAATTCTCTACGGTGCCCCTCCTCCATTAAGGGACCTAACCCCAACTCTGAGATTAATGATTCCTTTCACACACCCTTGCTAGACAGACTTAAAGCCCTTGAACAAACCCAGCACCCAGCCATACCTGTGGAAACAGTTGGCCACTGCTTATCATCCTGGAGACGAGGGAACTCCACATCGATATCAAGTGGGAGACTTCGTCTACATGAGACAGTATCGGGTGTCATCCCTGGAACCCTGCTGGAAAGGACCATACCAGGTGCTGCTTATAACACCTACAGTGGTGAAAGTGGATGGGATCACTTCCTGGATCCATGCCTCCCATCTCAATCCTGTGCCCTGTCCATACTCTGGCTGGAAACTGGAACAGACTGGTAACCCTCTCAAGTTGCATGTCTGTGGTGTGGGTAGGACTATGGATTCTTCCCCTGACCACCAGCAGTCCTAATCCCCATCAGCCTGTTCAGCAACAATGGCAAGTTATAAATCCTACTGGGCAAGTAGTGTGGTCTATTTCACATACAGCCCCCTTATGGACTTGGTGGCCATCTCTCCACCCGGACATTTGTCAGCTTGCCATAGGCCTCTCTGACTGGGATCTCCCTGACATAGTGGACCCCACACAGGTCCCACTAAAGCCCAAACCAGGGCAACATAGACCAACTTACCCCATGAATTATTGATGTCATCTCCCCAGCTCACGTGTAAACTAGCCAGTCTTGTTTATTAAGTGTGCCCAGCTGATTTCTGAAATCACAAACAGGCCCAAACCTGTGGAGGACCCAGTGACTTTTATTGTAGATCTTGGGGTTGTGAACACACGGGAGCTACATTGTGAAACCCAAACTCCCCAGACAGTATGATTCGGTAGGATGAAATGACATCAGGATTGATCCCAATAAATGTGCCGCTATCCAAGTGGTGTCAAAAACTTGCTGTGGAAAAAATAGTCTATGTTACCCCCTCAATATAACTTTCACTTCCAAAGGAAGGGGCTACCTCAGAACAACATGGCCTATGGGAAATACTTGGGGAATGTGATTCTATATTAATGGCCCTGGTTATGACTTTGGTCTCTGGTTCACCATCCGGCTTAAAAAGGAAGAAAATCCCACAGCAATAGGGCCCAATCCATTCAAGTCAGGAATTAAGCCTCCTAAACCTCCCATGCCTAGATCTACCAAAACCCCTCTACTATCTCATACTTCGCAGTTTCCGTCTTTGCCTACTTCCCCAGTCCAGAGTACAGCTGACTCCTCCCCCTGGGAACTAATTAAAGGAACCTTTATGGTACTGAACTCCACACAGTCAGAACTCCTTGCATTTCAGCCCAGGTATTTGACAGCTCTGTACATTATTGTGTAATGGTGCAGATACCCCCCAGGGTGCTCTATCATGATCGAGAATCCTTTGAAGATCTACTAGGTGGACAAACAACCCGATTTTGCCGGGAGCCAGTGTCCCTTACTCTAGCCATCCTATTGGGGCTAGGAGCTGCTGCAGGAGTGGGTACAGGAACAGCTGATATGATCCATGGGTCACAACAAATGGCCTGATTAGAAACAGCAATAAATCAAGACTTGAAGACGTTAGAGACCTCCATCACAGTTTTGCAGGAATCCTTAACCTCTCTCTCTAAAGTTGTTTTACAGAACAGGTGAGGATTAGACCTCCATTTAATAAGGGAGGGGGGCCTCTGTGCTGTACTGAGAGAAAAATGCTGTTTTTATGCAGACCATACTGGAGTTGTAAAATAATCCATGAGTAAATTGAGAAAATGCCTTGAAGATCACCAGAGAGAAAGGGAGATTCAACAAGTGTGGTTTGAGTCATGGTTTACCTTGTCCCCCTGGTTAACTACACTCCTATCAGCCTTAGCTGGACCCCTGATCATGCTTATGGTGTTGATAACTGTGGGACCTTGTTTTCTTAACCTCATAGTTTCCTTTCTCCAGGCTCAGATTGGGCAGGTAAAACTCATGGTAATCAGACAGAAATACACTTCACTGGCAGAAATAGAATGTGAGACCCCACAAAAATTATGATTCATTACTTTTAAAATTAAAAGTAGGCAGAAAAAGGAGAAATGAAAGAATTAAAGAAATTAAAATTGAAACGTAAAGAAACAGGTTTTGTAAAGTTTACAAGCTGTGCTCAGAACCTGAAATTCCTGTGTCAGTGAAGACAATTCCCGGAACTGCCCATTAGATGTGTTGAAATCTTTCCTGACCACCTAGTTACTTAACAACCCCTTCCCAGAAACCGTGCATCTCAGCACGTATACATCTCAGGGCTTCAACCAATCAGTTTAAATGTATACCCCTTCTCAGGGCTGACCAATCACCCCCTGCCCGAACTGTTCCCGCCAATGAATGTGCTAATCATGTTTTAGAGTTGTTATTTGATTTTCCCACAGTATATGATATTTGCTAAAGGAGGCTATGATGTATATAAAGTCCCTGCACTCTCTAAAGATTGTATATAATCTCTTCTCAAGTTGTTCTCGGGGCTCTTTGTTCTTTCCTCCTCTGAAGTGAGCTTTGAGCCCCAGCATGCTGGACCCCCAATAAACCATTTGCTGTGGTATGAGACAATAGGTGCTTGGGTTTTCTCATGTCTCCAAATCACATAAAGAATCTATACCTGACAGTCAGTAAGCCTCAAATTGGAGAAGCAGTGCAGTATTAGCGGCAGGGCTATTTGATCACTCCTGATTCAAAGGAAGGGTGTTCAGGCCACCCAATGCCCTTCTGGACTTCAAATATTACCTAGATTTCTGTTTTCATACTTATATTTCACCAGTATATTCTTGTAAATATCGCAGGTTCCCAATACCATAATTCATCCTGCAGAATGATTCCTAAACCAAATCGAACCTGTTATTACCCTTAACCATGCAATATTTTCTCAATATAACTTAACAGAAGAACAAGGATATTGTTGGTCTTACAATACAGGAATGTAGGGGATCTTCCTCCTGCTGAGAACCTCAAAGTTCCGTGCAGAAATGATCCCTGAAGAAGATGTAGACACCTATGAAAGACCTGAGAGACCAAAAGTCAACTTCCATGTAAAACAACCTGGTCAAAATGAAGGGATGTGTCTGAAAGCCTCTCTCTTCTTAATGTAGATTAAATCGACCAAACCAGGCCTGTGTGGAGAGCTGTTCCCGGGTGCCTATGGTTGATATACCATTCTATCTTGTGAAAGTGTCACAGGAAGTATGGGCAGCCTCCATCTCATGGGACCCTTGGAAGCAACTGTTAGGAAAAAGTGGTTGCCAACCCAGTGACCTCATTCAGTTCGTGAAGGAAGTGACCTATCACACTTCCTTGGTGATGGAAATCTCTGAACTCGGGATCCAGGAAGCCAGGCACCCAGAGCCAGTCCCAGTCCCAGTCCCAGTGGTCTCATTTGTTTGGATTTACCAAGGACAGAGTCAGTCTTTCTTAGTACCTACTGAAGTGAGAATGGCCAAATGCCAGGAGAGCTCTGAAGAGGGGCCTTTTCTGAGAAAGCAGGTAGTGGCTCAACCATGGCTCCTGACAACTTCACAGAGTTGGCAAAGAAGTCCAGGTCTGAGATAGGACAGGCCATTTTGGTGGAACATAGTATGGCTCACCAGTCAGAGGACACTCAGGATACTCACAGACATACTTGGGGGAAGGAGATTCCGTTGTGGGTGTCTGTGTGAGTTTGTGGTTTTGTCTCATGTTCTGAGAATAGGTAGGAAAGGCAGTTTGTTTGTTTAGACTGGAATGTTTCTAGAAAGTCGTTTGACAATGCGAGTGTTTCTATGCCTGTGTATCCCACTGAATCCGTTTTTGTAGACATTTGAAAAGAGAATTCATCAATGGTTGTGTCCTGTCTAGTAGAAAGCTTCCCAGCATTCATCTTGCCAAATTAAAGAATAAAGAGCTGCTTGCCTTATGGATGGGCAACACCTATTATCTTCTTAAGTTCCTCTTTTCTTCCTGAATACTGGCCACTCTCCAGAATAGCCTCATGGTATTATTTCCAAGATATGTACCACCTCCAAGCTCTGTGACATGATCATGTACTGGATAGCTGAAGGGAATGAGAGCATCTCAGAAAACTCAGATATCAGTGCGACCAGTAAAATCTCAGTGGAGAAATACTACTTTGGACTTTTGCTTACCTATTGTTCTGTTGTCCTGAATGTCAGGAACGTGTTTGCCTCAGGCCACCCCTGTGTGAAACCTGAAGAAATCAGTTTTCAAATGGAAAAGGATGGGCGTCACCTGTGGCTCTTTGCTTAATTGCTTTGGAAATGGATGTGGCTGAATCAGCCTCTTTGCCCTCTGTGAGACAGTGGCTTAGATTCTCAGCACCTGATGGATCTAAAGAAAGTTTCCAAGTGTGCATCCAAAACCAAAATGGCCAAAAGAGCAGTCATTGTGGATGAAGTCTCTCGCCTTCCTCTGTAAGCTTCCTGACCTCCATCAAGTGAGAATAGGGATCCGTTGCGTCAAACCAGTTCTTCAAAGCTCTGCAGAGGCTAGCCAATAGGTGCTTGGGTTTTCTCAGGACACCAATTCACATAAAGAATCTATACCAGTCAGTTGGCCTCAAACTGGAGAAGCAGAGCAGTATTAAAGAAGGGCTATTTGATCACTCTTGGTTCACATGAATGGTGTCTAGTCCACTCTGACTTTAGGCAAATGAGGGGCAAGGGAGCTTATTTTGGACACTGTCTTGGGCTGCGCCCGTCATGGAAACCTCTAGCTAGAGGTTATTCAGAGTGTCTATGTTGAAGAAGATGAGGGCCATGTGGGAGTTTTTTGGTTTTAATTGTGGTCAATTGTTGGTGGTTAGAAGAGAATCCTGGGTTCACCTGGGCTGGAATTCTGGTGCGATTCCCCTTAAAGACTGAGTTCTGGAACTGACCTCAGAGAAGTATTGCCATTAATTGTGTTGGGATTTTAGGCGGCCATGCATGAGAGTCGCCATTGGAAACTGAGATCTAAGCCTGGGGTGGATATTCACCAAGCACTGTCAATCTCAGCCAGGACATCACATGATTTTATTCTGAAAGACTTGGCAGCCATTGTTGACAGTCAAAACACACATGGACCTCACATTGTAGACCTCAATGGGCCTGGCTTCATGTGGCCTTTTGGCCACTCTTTGGGAAGACTTGCCTCTGAAAATTCTCCAGAGTTTTCCTTGAAATGTGCTTCCTAAAAATTTAATGGTTCCTGAATGAATTGAAACCCACAGTTTCTCCAACTTCATCCTTGAAAAATGTCTAGATAAATACCATGAAATTTTTGAAATTTCCACGACCAGGTGGCACTGGAGAACCTTTGGATGTCCTGTTGCTTATCAAGAGTGTACCAGACAATGCCTTCCTTGACTGGGTTTCATGAAAATGGTGTAGAACAGAGCTGCCAGTATGGTGGAGCCTGCTGAGTAGTGGGCCCAGAGCTGTGGTGTGCAGTTGTGTGATAAAACATCTGTGGTGGGGTCATGTGGATCTTACTTTGGCTTCCAAATGCTTGTGACTGACATGGTGCAGCCAGCATACCTTTGTATATTAAGCCATCTTGTTAGATGGAGAGTTTTCAGGGCAATGTTCAGAATCAAGTTGCTCCGGTCAAGGGGGCAAGCAATGTGGCGTAGAAGCCTGGTTGGTGCATTCTCCTGCAGACCCTTACACACCACACGTGACAGAACTCCCTCCAGCACTGTGTCCCAGTGGAACTCCTTGTATTTTGTGAAGCAAATACCAAACTCCCAGTGCAGCAACAAGAAACACAACAAAATTGGAGAATGACCAAATGGCTTCACAGTCTACACGGAAAGATTCTTAGACCCCAGTGGCCACAGTAAACCCACAAAGAGAGAATTCAGCACTGCTACCTCATGATCATTGGAAAATAAGAAACCATGTCCTCCATGTAACAGATGCATACACAGCTTTGATGGTCTCACTAAAAAGGAAGCTAAAGCTCCTGAAAACAACATATATTTCAAGTGTACAACCTCAAAGACAGTTTCCCAGATGTCTTGAGGCCTGCACACTTCCATGTTTGTGGAGTTTTTACAGTCTCCATTACTTTTGGAAACTCCTCTACCACCTCCAGTGTTGTGAACTCCAGAGCATTTTCCATTTGAGATATGTATTCCTAGATTTTCTAACTCTTCTCCTCTAATTGTATCTTACTTGGGGCTAAGATAATGTCAAGGCATTGTTCTGGATGAGAGTGGGAAGATTTTTTTGTAGCACATATTTGCATACACATTGGATTCATTTTCCAATTATTCATTCAAAATACTGAATCCCTCATAGTAACCCACTCCCTACTAGACTCTGACTACAAATCCTATTATGATGGATAAAAATAGACTAAACCAAATTGAAATACAAGTAGTTCAGAGGATGCAAGGTTAACATTTGGACGTTCCTTTTGCATTATATATGGTAGGAGTTTAAAATCTAGTCATTTTTTTGTTGAAACACTTCTCCATGTGTTTTTAAAGTTAACAAATATGTGAATTCATGTCTCCATTTCTCTGTAGGCTATTCAGCACATATATTTTTATATGCACATATAGAATCCTACCTGGTACCACACGTACATTCTTGTGAGGTGGCTCACTTGGCAGATACAAATTGTGAGAAGAGATCACTCCTGTTAAACACTGTTGAAACTGAAAATTCAACTTATGAGTGAGTATCCTAGCTGAACAACATTATACATAAATTCATGTTCAGTAAAATGAATATTTTTAGATCTGTGGATGATATATATTTCATGGTTGAATTTCATTTGGCTTGTATATTAATACTTTTTAATTTCTGTGTGTGTATTTTAATATATATATATACACTCTCCAGAGTTTTCAAAATATGAAATAAATGTATCTTATTATGTACTCCCTAAATTCATTAATATTTAAGTGCGTATTTATAATCAACTTTTCATAAGATTATTCTAAGACATATTCATCCTCCTGAAATACGTATTTGTTTCTTAGTACTGAAAACTAAGTTAAGTGAATTGTGCATACATATCCTAATATTTTTACACTAATTGACCCAGGTTAATATAAATGCAAGTAGATTTCTATAGGACATGATGTGTATTTTGACGTTCATTTTTTTCAACACTTGTACATTACTATTTCCTCAGTTTATGCACATCATAAGATATATATTTCATCCACAAGTTCACAAATTTAAAGGCTTTTGTTTCACTTTCAATCACTTCCTGCTTCAGACCACATGTATTCCTCCAGGTTACATTACTGGTCTTTTCATGAGACTTCTTTCCAAACACATTATTTTCGATTTCCACAATTACTTTTGAAGCAAAACTCACACATTCTTCATGATAAACCATAACCCTAATATTACCATTAGATGTATAACTGTTTTGAATGAATGGATATATATCAATATAAGGTTTCCTGTATATTTTCAGATATCAATTTGAACCATTATTTAAGTTGGAACCAGTTATATTATTTATTCACAGTATGGTCTATTCATGCATTATTTCTATATTCATAGACACAGTGTACACCTATTTGTATTCAAAATACTAATGTACACGTCTTCAAAATACTGTTCCTAGAAATGGTGAAAGAAATACTCATGTCACCTGATCTACATATACATTTTATCACAGTAATATTCTGGAAACAAAAAGCAAATGTCACAGTTATGATTGTACTAAAGCCTAAATGGAAATTGAACATGGATTACTAAAATCATCCATGTCCAGTTTGCCTATTGCTCTCAAATGTGGATCCTATTGGTGACTACATATTTGTTTCTTCCTAAGATTATATATTCAACCTCAAACCTGTTGAAAATGTCTAATGCTATTACTCACCTTATACTTTGCCTCATTTCCTAATGTCTCTATTGATATATATTTTCCCCAGTTCATCATTGTGACTGCCTCTTAACATGTGCTGACATTTACATTCACTCTCTACATGAAACCCTATTGCTAAAGACCATTTTGTCCAAATCCTATACTCACTCATCTTTCTAAAACTACCGTCTATCTTTCTAATCCTACCGACTATCCCTTTTTGACTGCATGTTCTCTTCGACATTCAATCATCCAAGGTACAATATCCTATACCATTGTATATTGATTTATCTGAGACATCTGTGCAGAAATTAATTCAAAGCTAAGTATCCCAATCAAGGGCCCAATGCCCTTCTGGGCATCAAATCTTACCTAGATTTCTGTTTTCATACCTATATTTCAACTGTATATTTTGTAAATATCACATGTTCCCATAACCATTATTCATCCTGCAGAATTATTCCTAACCCAATCGAACATGTTGTTAACCCTAACCATACACTGTTCCCTCAATCTAACTTTACAGAAGATCAGGGAGAGAGTTGGTCTTCCAATACTGGATTGTAGGGTATCTTCCACCTGATGAGAACCTCAAAGGTCCATGCAGAAATGATACATGGAGAAGAAGGCAGCTATGAAGGACCTGAGAGAGCAAAAGTCATTTTCAATGTTAAACAACCGGGTCAGGATGAAGAGATGTATCTGAATCAGCCTTTCTCTTCTTAATATAGAGAAGATGGACCAAACCAGGCCTGTGAGAAGAGCTGTTCCCGGGTGCCTATTGTTGATATACCATTCAAACTTGTGAAACTGTCACAGAAAGTAGGGGCAGTCTCCATCTCCTGGGACCCTTAGAAGCAAATATCAGTACACACTTCCTTGGTGATGGAACACTCTGAACTTGGGATCCAGGAAGCCAGGCACCCAGAGTAAGTCCCAGTCCCAGTCCCAGTGGTCTCAATTGTTTGGATTTACCGAGGACAGAGTCAGTCTTTGTTGGTACCTACTGAAGTGATAATGGCCAAATGCCAGGAGACCTCTGAAGAGGAGCCTTTTCTGAGAAAGCAGGTAGTGGCTCAACCATGGCTCCTGACAACTTCACAGAGTTGGTGAAGGAGACCAGATCTGAGACAGAACAGGCCATTTTGGGGGAACATAGTATGGACCACCAGTCAGAGGACACTCAATATATTCACCAACATACTTGGGGGAAGGAGGTGCCGTTGTGGGTGTTGGTGTGAGTTTGTGGTTTTGTCTCTTTTCTGAGAATAGGTAGGAAAGGCTGTTTGTTTGTTTGGACTGGAATGTTTCTAGAAAGTCGTTTGACAACGCGAGTGTTTCTGTCTGTGCATTCCACTGTATCTGTGGTTGTAGACATTTGAAAAGCGAATGCATCAATGGTTGTGTCCTGTCTAGTAGAAAGCTTCCCAACATTCATACTGCACAATTTAAGAATGGAGAGAGGCTTGCCTTATGGATGGGCAACACCTACTATCTTCCTAAGTTCTTGTTTTCTTCCTGAATACTGGAAACTCTCCAGAATAGCCTCATGGTTTGGTTTCCAAGATATGTACCACCTCCAAGCTCTGTGACATGGCCATGTACTGGATAGCTGAAGAGAATAGAAGCATCTCAGAAAACTCACATATCAGTGTGACCATTAAAGTCTCAGTGGAAAAACACTGCACTGGGCCTTTTGCTTACCTATTGTTCTGTTTTCCTAAATGTCAGGAACGTGTTTGCCTCAGGAAACCCCTTTGTGAAGCCAGAAAAAAAGAGTTTTCAAATGGAAATGAATGGGCATCACCTGTGGCTCTTTGCTTAATTGCTTTGGAAAGAGATGTGGCTGAATCAGCCTCTTTGCCCTGTGTGAGGCAGTGGCTTAGATTCTCAGCACCTGATGGATCTAAAGAAAGTTTCCAAGTGTGCATGCAAAACGAAAATGGCCAAAAGATCAGTCATTGTGGATGAAGTCTCTCGCCTTCCTCTGTAAGCTTCCTGACCTCCATCACGTGAGAATAGGGATCCTTTGTGTCAAATCAGTTCTTCAAAGCCCTACAGAGGCTAGCACATAAGGGCTTGTGTTTTCTCATGACACCAATTCACATAAAGAATATATACCAGACAGTCAGTAGGCCTCAAATTAGAGAAGCAGAGCAGTATTAAGAGCAGGACTATTTGATCACTATTGGTTCACAGGAAGGGAGTCCAGGCCACCCTGACTTTAGGCAAATGAGGGGCAAGAGAGTTCATTTGGAAAACTGTCTTGGGCTGTGCCCCTCATGGAAACCTCCAGCCAGAGGTTATGAAGAGTGTCTATGTGGAAGAAGATGAGGGCCATTTGGGAGTGTTTTGGTTTTAATTGTGGTCATTTGTTTGGTGGTTGGAAGAGATGCCTAGGTCCACCTGGGCTTGAACTCTGGTGTGATTCCCCTTACAGATTGAGTTCAGGAACTGACCTCAGAGAGGTATTGCCATGAATTGTGTTGGGATTTTAGGAGACCACGCATGAGAGTTGCCTTTGGAAACTGAGATCAATGCCCAGGGTGGCTTTCCACAGAGCATTGTCAATCTCTGCCAGGGCATCACATTATTTTATACTGAAAGACTTGGCAGCCATCGTTGACAGTCAAAACACACATGGGCCTCACATTGTAGACCTCAATGGGCCTGGCTTCATGTGTCTTTTTGGCCACTCTTTGGGAAGCCTTGCCTCTGAGAATTCTCCAGAGTTTCCTTGAAATGTGCTTCCTCAAACATTAATGGTTCCTGAATGAATTGAAACCCACAATTTCTCCAACTTCATCCTTGAAAAATGGCTAGATAAATACCATGAAATTTTTGAAATTTTCATGACCAGGTGGCACTGGAGAACCTTTCAATGTCCTCTTGCTGATGAAGTGTGTACCAGACAGTGCCTTGATTGACTAGGTTTCATGAAAATGATGTAGAACAGAGATACCAGTATGTTGGAGCCTGCTGAGTAGTGGGCCCAGAGCTGTGGTGTGCAGGTGTGTGATAAAACATCTGTGGTCGGGCCATGTGTATCTGCCATTGACTTCCAAATGGCTTGTGGCTGACATTGTGCAGCCAGGAATCACTTATATGTCTGATAACTCTCCATATAAGGCATCTTGTTATATGGAGATGTTTCAGGACAATGTTCAGAATCAGGTGCAATGGTCAAGGGGACAAGCTATGTGGGATAGAAGCCTGGTTGATGCATTCTCCTGCAGACCCTGACCCATCTCATGTGAAAGAACTCCCTCCAGCACTGTGTCCCAGCTGAATTCCTTGTATTTTGTGAAGCAAATAACAAATTCCCAGTGCAGCAGCAAGAAACACCACGAAAAGTGGAGAATGACCAAATTGCTTCACAGTCCACACGGGGAGTCACTTAGCCTTCAGTGGCGACAGTTTACCTACAAAGAGTGAATTCAGCACTGCTGCCTCATGTCCTTTGAAAAACAAGAAACCATATCCTCCAGGTCACATAGATGCAGATCCAGCTTTGATGGTCTCATTAGAAAGAAAGCTAAAGCTCCTGACAACAACATATATGTCAAGTGCCCATCGTCAGAGGCAGTTTCTAAGGAAGTCTTCAGGCTGGCAGAGCTCCATGTTTGATAGCATTTACCTATTAGACCAGGATGCAAGAAAAGACCACTGACTCCAATTAAAATCAAGTTAAAGCAAGCTTATATTTTCCACTGCCCAGGTGGCCTCTCCCTCCCAAAACAGTGGGAACAAGACAGCCACCCAAATTTCCTACAGCCCAGGTTTATAACCCAGAATTTTACACTACAGGGGGGTTAAAATATCAGAACTTTGACAAGCATCAAACTAATCGTAGTTTATATATATATATATATATATATATATATATATATATATTTGCTGGCCCCAACATCAGAATTTATGAAGACCATTAGAGCCTCAGAGAGGGTCATTGTCTGGCCAGGGAAGGCCAGTGTTTATGAGGTGTCAATAAAGTTTCATAGAGGGCTGTTCCTGGTCAAAGAGCCAGGCATGGGTGAGTTCAAGGCCACGGGCAGGCATTGCAAGCAGGTTCAGAATTTGGTGTAATTTATAGTTAAGCCAAAATTTTCTTTTCATGGCTTTGTGGCAAGATGGATCCCAATTTTAATAAAAGATCAGGTTGGGTCTATCATTCCCCCCTTTTCTAATGTGTCTCTTTCAAGTCTTTGATAGGGTAAGGGAAGAGCACTGAGGGAATTTTAATACCTCACGTAACAGTCTCCATATTTTTTGAACTCACACAAAACCAGTCTCCCTGATTTTACCTGACTTAATTAATTACTTAAAATGAAAGTCTATTTATTTTTGGCTCCATTGTTGTAAGAAGAGTGGCGTCACTCATTTTGGCTTCTTCTGAGCTGAGAGAGGGTGACATGAGGGGGCACAGCATGAGGGACATGAGTTGCCTTTTAGAAGTCAGTTCAGTTTGAAGTCTGGTTGTGGTAGAACAGTTTGTAAAGTCATCTGGGGATGGGTTCTTCTATGAGAGAAACAAAAACCATGAGTACTGAATAAATGTTGCAGCAGCTGAAACAAGTCACTGTATAGATGTCCCCTCATCTGTCTTCAATATCCCCAGTTATCAGGACTTTCAACTTAATATTTAACTTTTAGTGTCACAGTTGTCCCACCCCATAAGATACAGTTTAATAATTTAATGTCATCTGATCTTGCAAATTCCTTTTACTAGTATGACCTCTGTGTGTAATAGAGAAACCATTAATTCTGTTAGTCACGGCTGGATAATCATACTAGCAAACACCAAGCCTACCTGTGTAGGTTAGGAATATCTGTAGGCCTTAAACAAAAAACTTCTGCCTCTGGTAGCTCCTCTTGATAGTCTCTTTTTATTCTCATCAGGCATTCCTCTCTGAGAATACTTCTTTGTAGCCTCTAGTCTTACTTATTTTGGGAGGCTACCATAAAGTGTATACGTTAAAATATTATTATAACTATTATTATTTAAAATGCCCAGGAATGGCTGTATTTTGGGTTTATCTGTCTTTGCTAAGAGTTTAAGATGAAGCAGTAAAACTGACTTTTGTTTCTATCTATTGTTAACAGTCAGCTGAGATTTTATGGGAGTCATTTCTGGGGAAACTTGAGAGCAGCTTCTCAGTTCTGCTAGTGCCATTTGCGCTAGGTGATTCCAGGTCTTGCTTGACCATGTGGCTTCTCTCAGAAGCATCAGGAATATCTCCCTTCTCTGATGACTCTCTTCTTCGTAGAAAATGCACTGATTGGCTTTCTGTTCTCCAATGGCCTCATTAATCTTCCTGATCAGGAGTTTATGTGGCTGAGAGTTGCAAAGTTCTTTAGAGAAGTCTCCTGTTCCCTGGATACAAACTGACTCAGAGGGCAAGAGCCAAAATTTGTTTTATTGTCCCTTTTCATTTAAATTAAATTTTAAATCCTAATCTTAAACATCCAGCAAATAAATTTTAACAGCCTTATATTAAGAGTACTGTGCTTTAATGTCTATAATTTAAAATTATTTATCTTTTTATTATTTGGGATCTGTATTTTTCTGTCTTGTAGGTGATGCCTTATTATCTTAAATTAACCAATGTTGTGTTCAAAAGCAACTCTTTTGTAAAACACTAACAGGGAATCTTTAGTTAACTTATAAGGAAATTACAAAATAAAATTAACAAGAGTAAAAATACTTAGTTCGTGTAATAGCTACCCTGAATTTTTGGCTGAGTTATAAATTATATCCCCTTTTTGAGATCCTAGTAATCTTGACAGAAAAAAAAAAAACTTCTGAACGTAACTTTAAATTAAATAACATCTGACCTACTGCTTTCTTAGTTATTCTCACATGTTGTAAGATGAGACACAGAGCCTTATCTCAGGTAAGGCAGGGCTCTATATAAATCTTAAGTCTTTTAGTTCTAAAGCTGATCTTTTTTTTTTTTAAATATCATCTTACACAGTTTACATAAATTGTTTGAGGTCACATGAACATTAGCTTACACCATATGATATCACATTTAAAACATGAATTAAAGAAAGGCTGAAAGTTTTTAACCTTTACATAGATTAGGCGCTCATTAACTTAAAAAATATATTTAAATTTTTCCCCAATGTAAAAAGTAACATAAAACTTTACATATCTTATTGATAACAAGTAAATAAATCCCCAATATATATATATATTTTTTACCATACAACTTCAGAACACCAGCTTGATGTAATGCTCTTTTAAAGTTTCTACCTTACAGACTTGTATACCTGGAAGATATGAGCACATTAATAGCATCACAATGACATTGATGTTTTTACATTAACCAAATTTAGCTTTTAAAGAAATTCCAGTACAGTGCTCTAAAATAACAGTGCTTATTTAATCAGTTGTTTAATTTTTATGGTTGCTTGCTCTAGAAAAATAAAAATAAACACAATGTTATGGGTAAACTTTTGTTTTCAGAAATTTGTGTAGCTTTATCACATGACTGATTTTTACAATCTTATACAGACTTTAGAAAAAACTTATACAGACCTTACTAAATCAATCAGATATCTAATAAAAGTACTCATGAATGAGTAATCCCATATCAAATTTACTTCACTTATTTATCAAAATATTAGAGAAATGTATTGAACAGTGTAAACCATTTTTTTGTTAAAGGAAAAGTCCTAGAACCAAGGCATATTAGACATTTTATAGACATTAATATTTTATTAGATTTTTGAGCAGCTAGAAAAACTTGTAAGCTTAAATTTAAAGACATTTATTGTTATTTGTTTATCCAAATTTAAAGTGAACCATTTAACTCACGTAAATTAAAGATCTTCGAATCCACTTTTTAAAATTTGTTTTTATGAGTGCTTTTTTTAAATGATCGCTCCTTATATATGTTAATTTGTATATCATATATATGATATACGAACATATAGATATATGGACATACAACACATAACAAAAGTGTGCACAAATAATAATAGTAAGGCCTTGTAGCTTTTCACAGGTGAAATCTCCATTGTAATGTTTCAGAACTCCACTGTTGGTCAAAGATAGAACTGATGAGAAAAATATTAACCTAGTTCTCTAGGATCAAAATAATGAGCTCAAAAAAAATACAGAATCTAAGGAAAAAAATGAGAGTCCTAGAAAAAATGACTGGCCAGTAATTAGTAAATACCATACGATTTACCTTTTTTTTTTCCCACTTAGACATCAGATCAGTCTCCTACTGAGCTTGCAGGCTTCTTTCATTTACATTTCAACATAAGTCCTGGCTGAGTTCTGGAAGGAGCTGGACAAAACTGCTATTCTGAGCGGACACCTCAGGCCTAAGGCACTTTAACCATAATTTTCAGGTGAGGATGTTGAAAATTATGATACAATTTTAAGATACAATTCAAAATTTTATTCCTTAACATCTTGTTTTGTCAACAGATACCATACTATGATTTACTATCCTTGTCCAAATTAATGCACTGACACACTGTGACATTTTCCCAGGCTACCCAATTAAAAATTGGTGAAAAAAAAGACTAAATGATTGGGAAGTTACTTGCCAACTTGGAAGTAGAATTCTTTAGTTTTCCATTTTAAGTATTTAAGTTCTCTGGCATGAATTATCTAAAATCATAAACTAAAAAATTACCTAAACCCGACTTTTAACTGCAAGATTGAGCAATGCTACAAAAACCCATCCAGATACCATATTGTTACAATAAAACATCATCATTTAGACACACATTCAGCTAAGATCATTCCCAAGAAACAATTTATAATATCAACACATTATTGCACATGTCTTAAATGGCCAGAAACAAAGACAAAAGACAGACAGAAAGGAGCTCCAGACTATGGCTGACAGGACAGAAGCCTTTAAAACAGCAGATAAGAGAAAAATCTCCTACACCAGTGGCATGATAGATGTCCCCACAAGGGCATCAGATGTTTTCACAGAGGGGCAACCTGAAATGTAATATCAAAGGTCTCCATGGTGACTTTACTGCATTTAGTGTCTCCTTTTTCTTTTTCTCTTTTTTAAGAAAACAGAGGTGGCATAATACTTACAGTGCAGGGAAGGAAGGAGGGAAATTACTGAAGCAACAGGACTTCGGCAGCTGCTGGGAGTCCCTCAGTCCCGTCTTTTACTTACAGGATTAGCTCCTCTGGTTTGGTTCCACCCCAAGCACGCTGAATCTCCTAACATTTCAGTAGTCAGCTCTCAAAAACTCCGGGGTCGGGGGGGTATCAAAATTCGTAACTTAAATTTCGGTTCTGGACCTTGAAGCCAATTAATACCAATTTAATATAAGGACAGGGTTTGAGAAAAAGTAAAAGGGAGGTTTACTGCTTTGCTAACAAAGGATAAAAACAGGGGACTCTGTCCAAAGTTGTGACTCTCTTGATCTGGAGGGACAAGGGGTTTTAAAGGAGCTTCACTTGTTAACCTGGGAGATACTCAGTTATTAGGTCTCCAGCAGGCATTGCCCTCTGCAGTGGGTGTGCTCCAGACAGCCAGCTAGGGGCTTCTCTCATCCTGCTTAACAAAGGGGGGTATAGTGCATCACATTTCTTTAAAACACAGTCCAAAGGGGTGACAGGCTTACATGCTTTATTACCCATTTTCACGTTCAATATCCTTAAGTTTTTACCACAGAAATCACACAACAAAACGCACAAAAACAAACAAATAAAAAACATTTAGAACACAGAACAAAACACAAAAAAAACAGAAACTCGGCGAATAAACAGAAAACCAGAGGAGCAATGCAGCGTCTTGCTAAAGCTCCGGGGTAGGAGCTCCTGCGTGCCAGTCGGCACCTCTCTACACTTTCAGAGGTATTCCCTACAGAAAAGAACAGAGGAAAGAAGGATTCCTATTACTGTCCCGGACAGGAGTATATGTGAGCCTTCCCAGGCCACCTCTCTGTCATCAGAAGAGTACTCCCTTAACCGGATATCAGATGTTATAAAGGCGCCTCTTACCTATGAAGGCCTCCTCCACCAGGTGCTTGATAATAGTTTTAGTGCGATGGTTCACTGCAGTGATCCACGGACTGAAGGCTCATTCCAAGGCCTTGGAACTTGTCTCTCCAGCCTGGAGTCCTGGAGGATAGGCCAGCTTCAGAATTTCCAGCAGTCTGGCTTTGTGATCTGGTCTGGTCATGTTGCTGGGGAACTCCAAAATGTTAGCCCAGGACACAAGAAAAGACCACTGACTCCAATTAAAATCAAATTAAGGCAAGCTTAATATTTCAACCAGCCAGGCTGCCTCTCCCTCTCAAAATGGCGGGAACAAGACAGCAACCCCACCTTTCCTACAGCCCAGCTTTATAGCCCAGAAAGTTACACAAAAGGGGGGTTACAGAAAACAGAACTTTGACAAGCATCACACTAATTGTAGTTTACATTTGATTTTCTGGCCCCAGCATCAGAAATTATGAGGACCATTAGAGCCTCAGAGAGGGTCATTTTCTGGCCAGGGAAGGCGAATATTTATGAGGTGTCATTAAAGTTTCAGAGAGGGCTGTTATCTGGTCAGAGAGCCAGGCATGGGTGAGTTCAAAACATGGTCAGGCATTCTAAGCAGGTTCAGAATTTGCAGTAATTTATAGTAAAGCAAAAATTATCTTTTCATGGCTTTGTGGCAAGATGGCTCACAATTTTAATGAAAGATCATGTTGGGTGATCAACCCTGTCCCCTACTTTTGGAAAATCCTCTATCACCCGCAAGGTTGTGAACTCCTGAGCATTTTCCATTCCAGATATGTATTCACAGAATTTCTAACTCTTCTTCTCTAATTGCGTCTTACTTGGGGCGAAGTTAATGT
This sequence comes from Callospermophilus lateralis, assembly GCF_048772815.1. Lineage (NCBI taxonomy): Eukaryota > Metazoa > Chordata > Mammalia > Rodentia > Sciuridae > Callospermophilus > Callospermophilus lateralis. Next base: position 926,216 of record NW_027514369.1, on the reverse strand, counting down.
CAAGCCATTGTTCTGGATGAGAGTGGGAAGAATATTGTGCTGCACATAATTGCATACACATTGGATTCACTTTCCAATTTTCCAATTGAAATACTGAATTCCTGACAATAACCCATACCCTTCTAGACGCTAACTACAAATACTAATATGATGGAGAAAAATAACCCAAACGGAATTGAAATACAAGCAGTTCAGAGGAGGCATGGTGTATATTGGACTTGCCTTTTGCAAGATAAAAGGTAGGTGTTATAAATCTAGTCATTTTTTAATTGAAATAGTTTTATATGTGTATTAAAGTTAACAAATATGTGAATTCCTATCTCCCTTTCACTGTAACCTATTCAGCACATTAATTTTTATATACACATATAGAATCCTACCTGATATCACACGTACATTTTTGTGAGGTGCCTGACATTGCAGATACAAATTGTGAGAAGAGATTACTCCACCTAAATGCTGTTGGAACTGAAAATTCAAGCTGATGGTGAGCTTCCTAGTTGAATAACATTATACATAAATCCATGTTCAGTAAAATGAATATTTTTGGATCTGTGGATGATATATATTTCATGGTGAAATTCGATTGGCATAAATAATTCTACTTTTGAATGTCTTTGTTTGTGTGTGTGTTTGTGTGTGTGTGTGTGTGTGTGTATATATATATATATATATATATATATATATATATATATATATATATACAAAATAAATCTCCAGATTTTTCAAAATATGAAATATATGTGTCTTATATACACTCCCTAAATTCATTCATTTTCATGTATGTGGATTAATAATCAACTTTTCACAAGATTATTCTCAGAAATATTCATCCACCTGAAATACATATTTGTTTCCTAGTACTGAAAACTAACTTCAGTGAAAGGTGCAAACAAATCCTAGTATTTCTACATTAACTGACCTAGTTTAACATCAATGCTAGTAGATTCCTATGGGACATGATGTGTATTTTGACATTAATTATTATTCAATACTGGTACATTACTATTTCTTCAGTTTATGCACATCATAGGATATATATTTCATCCACTACTTAGCAAATTTATAGGCATTTGTTTCACTTTCAATCACTTCTTGCTCCAGAACACATGTATTTCCCTATGTTTCTTGACTGGTCTTTTCATGAGACTTTTTTCAAATATATTATTTTCAATTTCCATGATCAATTTTTAAGCAAAACTCACACATCCTTCATGATAAAACATAACCCTAAGATGACCATTAGATATATAACTGGTTGGAATGATTGATTGTGCATCTTTGTAACATTTCTTATATATTTTCAGATATCCATTCAATCCATTATTTAAAGTGGATCCAGTTATATTATTTATTCCCAGTATGGTCTATTCATGTGTTATTGCTATATTCATAGACAGAGGGTATACCTATTTGTACCCCAATACAAATTTATATGTCTTCAAAATATTGCTCCTGGAAATGGTGGAAGAAATACTCATGTCACGTGATATACATATACATTTTATCACAGAAATATTCTGGACACAAAAAGCAAAGGTCACACTTTCAATTGTACCAAAGCCTAAATGGAAAGTGAGCATGGATTACTAAAAACATCTATGTCCATGTTGCCTAATGCTCACAAATGTCAATCCTATTGGTGACTACATATTTGTTTCTTCCTAAGATTATATATTCAACCTCAAGCCTGTTGAAAATGTCTAATCCTATCACTCACTTTGTACTTTGCTTGATTTCCTAATGTCTTTATTGATATCTGCTTTCCCTCATATTTTCCCCGGTTCATCATTGTGACTGACTCCTCACATGTGCTGACATTAACACTCACTCTCTAACCGAAACCCTATTGCTAAAGAACTTTTTGTCCAAATCCTATACTCACTCTTCATTCTAAACCTAACGACTACCTTCCTCATCGTACTGAATATCGCTTTTTGACTGGATGTTCTCTTCAACATTCAATCATCCAAGGTACAAGGTCCTATGCCATTGTATATTGATTTATCTGAGACAACTATGCAGCACATAACTCAAAGCTAAGTATACCACTTAAGGGTCCAATTCCCTTCTGGGCTTCAAATCTTTCCTAATTTTCTGCTTTCATACTTATATTTCACCTATATACTCTTGTAAATATCGAAGGTTGCCAATACCATTATTCATCCCGCAAAATGATTCCTAACCCAAATCAAACATGTTATTAACACTAAACATACACTGTTCCATCAATATAACTTACAGAAGAGCAGGGACAGAGTTGGTCTTACAATATATGAATGTAGGTGATCTTCCACCTTCTGAGAACCTCAAAGATCCATGGAGAAATGATCCTTGGAGAAGATTTATGCAGCTATGTTTGACCTGAGAGAGCAATAGAAATCTTCCATGGCAAACAACCTGGTCAGGATGAATTGATGGGTCTAAGTCAGCCTCTCTTTTCTTATTGTAAAGAAGTTGGAAGAAACCAGGCCTGTGTGGAGAGCTGTACCTGGGTGCCTAAGGTTGATATTCCATTCTAACTTCTGAATGTGTCAGAGGATGTTGGGGCAGCCTCCATCTCATGGGACCCTTGGAAGCAACTGTTAGGACAAAGTGGTTTTCAAGGCAGTGACCTCATTCAGTTCCTGAAGGAAGTGACCTCTCCTCACTTCCTTGGTGATTGAATTCTCTGAAATTGGGATCCAGGAAGCCAGGCACCCAGAGCCAGTCCCAGTCCTAGTCCCATTGGGCTAACTTGTTTGCTTTTTCCAAGGACAGAGTCAGTCTTTCTTGGTACCTACTGATGTGAGGATGGCCAATTGCCAGCAGAGCTCTGAAGAGGCACCTTCCCTGAGAAAGCAGGTAGTGGCTCACCGCTGTCTCCTGACAACTTCACATAGTTGGCCAAGGAGACCAGATCTGAGAGAGGACAGGCCATTTCGGGGGAACATAATATGGCCCACCAGTCAGAAGACACTCTGGATAGTCACAGACCTACTTGGGGGAAGGAGGTGGCTTTGCCGTTGTGGGTGTGAGTTTGTGGTTTTTTTCTCATGTTCTGAGAATAGGTAGGAAAGGCGTTTTTTCTGGTGTGGAGTGGACTGTTTCTAGTAAGTCCTTTGACATTGTGAGGGTTTCTATGTCTGTGTATCCCACTGTATCTGTGGTTGTAGACATTAGAAAAGAGAATGCATCAATGGATTTGTTTTCTCTAGTAGAAAGCTTCCCCACATTAATACTGCCCAATAGATTAATGGACTTCACTTTGCCTTATGGATGGGCAACAACTACTGTCTTCTTAAGTTACTGTTTTCTTCGTGAATTCTGGCCACTCTACAGAATACGCTCATGGTTTTGTGTCCCAGATATGTAACACCACAAGGCTCTGTGACATGGCCATGTACTGGATAGCTGAAGAGATTGAGAGCATCTCAGAAAACTCAGATATCAGTGTGACCAGTAAAGTCTCAGTGAAGAAACCCTTCTTGGGCCATTTGCCTACTTGTGTTTCAATTACCCTGAATGTCAGGAAGGTCTTTGCCTCATGCCAACCCTTTGTGAAGCCTGAAGAAAACTGTTTTCATATGGAAATGAATGGGCTTCACCTGTGGCTCTTTGCTTAATTGCTTTGGAATGGGATGTGTCTGAATCAGTCTCTGGTCCTTGTGTGAGGCTGTGACTTAGATTCTCAGCACCCAATGGATCTAAAGAAAAATCCCATGTGCTTCCCAAACCGAAATGGCCAAAAGAGAAGTCATTGTGGATGAATTTTTTGCCTTCTTGTTTTAGGTTCCTGACCTCCATTAAGTGAGAATAGGGATTCTTTGGATTAAATGAGTTCTTCAAATCCCTGCAGAGGCTTGCCCATATGTGCTTGGGTTTTCTCATGACTCCAAATCACATAAAGAATCTATACCTCACAGCCAGTAGGCCTCAAATTGGAGAAGCGGAACACTTTAACAGCAGGAATATTTGATCACTCCAGGTTCACAGGAGGAGTGTCCAGGCCACCATGATTTTAGGCAAATGAGGGGCAAGTGAGCTTATTTTGGACACTTTCTTAGGCTGTGCCCCTCATAGAAATCTCCAGCCAGAGGTTATGATGAGTGTCTATATGGAAGAAGATGAGGGCCCTGTGGGAGTGTTTTGATTTTAATTGTGGTCATTTTTGTGGTGGTTGGAAGGAATGACTGGTTCCACCTGGGCTTGAACTCTGGCGTGATTCCCCTTAGAGACTGAGTTCTGGAATTGAACTCAGAGAAGTATTGCCATGAATTGTGTTGGGATTTTAGAAGGCCATGCATGAGACTCACCCATGGAAACTGAGATCTAGGCCCAGGGTGTCTTTCCACAAAACAATGGGAACCTCAGCCAGGATATCACATGATTTTATTCTGAAAGATTGGCAGGTATAGTTGAGAGTCAAAACACACATGGACCTCACATTGTAGGCCTCAATTTGCCTGGCTTCATGTGACCTTTTGGCAACTCTTTGAGAAGCCTTGCCTGTGAGTGTTCTCCAGAGCTTTCATTAAAATGAGCTTTCTCAACACTTAATGGTTCCTGAATGATTTGAAACCCACAGTGCCTCCAACTTAATCTTTGAAAAATGGCTAGATAAATACCATGAAATTTTTGACATTTCCATGACCAGGTGGCACTGGAGAATCTTTGGAAGTCCTGTGGTTGATCATATGTATACCAGAGAATGCCTTGTTTTACTGGGTTTTATGAAAATGGTGTAGAACAGAGATGCCAGTAATTTGTATCCTGCTGATTAGTGGGCCTAGAGCAGTGATGGGCAGGTGTGTGATAAAACACCATGTTGGGGCCATGTGGATCGGCCATTGGCTTCCAAATGGATTATGACTGACATAGTGCAGAAATCAGACACTTATATGTAAAGGCATTTTTTATATGGAGAGGTTTCAGGGCAATGTTCAGAATCAGTTTACTATGGTTATTGGGGCAAGCTGTGTGGGATAGAAGCCTGGTTGGTACATTCTCCTGCAGACCCTGACCCACCACACGTGACAGAACTCCCTTCAGCACTGTATCCTAGTAGAACTCCTTGTATTTGGTGAAGCAAATACCAAATTCCCAGTGCAGCAGCAAGAAACACCACGAAAAGTGGAGGATGACCAAATGTCTTCACAGTCCACACGAGGAGACACTTACCCTCCAGTGGCCACAGTTTACATACAAAGAGAGAATTCAGCACTGCTGCCTCATGGTCATTGGAATATAAGAAACCATGTCTTCCAGGTCACATAGATGCAGACCCATTTTGATGGTCTCACTACAAAGGAAGTTAAAGCTCATGACAACAACATATATTTCAAGTGCCCAACCTCAGAGGCAGTTTTCCAAGAAGTCTTAGGCCAGCAGAGCTCCATGTTTGTGGAGTGTTTACACTGTTCTTTACTTTTGGAAACTCCTCTACAACCACCAAGGTTGTGAACTCCCGAGCATATTCCATTCCAGATATGTATTCACAGATTTTCACACTTTTCTACTCTAATTGTGTCTTACTTGGGCCAAGGTAATATCAAGGCATTGTTCTGAATGTGAGTGGAAAGATTTTTGTGTAGCACATATTTACATACACATTCGATTAATTTTTCAATTTTCTATTTGAAATACTGAAGCCCTGAAACTAACACATACCCTACTATACTCTGACTAATAATTCTAATAAGATGGTGAAAAATAACCCAAACAGAATAGAAATACAAGCAGTTCAGAGGAGGCATGGTGTATTGTTACAATTGCCTTTTGCATTATATAGTGTAGGAGTTATAAATCTAGTCATTTTTTTATTGAAATAGTTCTACATGTGTTTTTAAAATTAACAAATATGTGAATTCCTGTCTCCCTTTCTCTGTAGCCAATTCAGCACATGTATTTTTATATGCACATATAGAATTCTACCTGGTACCACACGTACATACTTGTGAGGTAACCGAATTGGCAGATGCAAATTGTGAGAAAGGATAACTCCTCCTAAATGCTGTTGGAACTGAAAATTCAACCTATGGGTGAGCTTCCTAGTTGAATAACATTATACATTAATCCATGTTCAGTAAAATGAATATTTTTCGATCTGTGGATTATATATATTTCATGATGAATTTCGATTGGCATATATATTGCTACTTTTTTTCTTTTATTGGTTGCTCAAAATATTAAAAATCTCTTGACATATAATATTTCATACATTAGATTCAAGTGGCTTATGAACTCCCATTTTTAGCCCAAATAGAGATTACAGAATCACATCGATTACACATCCACATTTTTACATAATGCCCTATTAGCTACTGTTGTATTCTGCTACCTTTCCTATACTCTACTATCTCCCCTCCCCTTCCTTCCGATCTTCTCTTTTTTTCCCATCTACTGTAATTTATTTCACTCCATGTTTATTTTCCCATTCCACTCACAAAAATATGTAATTTTGTGTAACAATGAGGGTCTCCCTCCATTACCATGCAATTTCCCTTTTCTCTCACTTACCCTCCCACCTCATGTCTCTGTTTAAAGTTAATCTTTTCTTCCTGCTATTGCTCCCTGCTCTGTTCTTAGTTGCTCTCATTATATCAAAGAAGACATTTGGTATTTATTTTTTAGGGATTGGCTATCTTCACTAAGCATAATCTGCTCCAGTGCCATCCATTTTTCTGCAAATTTTATGATTTTGTCATTTGTTAGTGCTGCGTAATACTCCATAGTGTATAAATGCCACATTTTTTTTATCCATTCATCTATTGAAGGGCATCTGGGTTGGATCCACAGTGTATCAATTGTGAATTGTACTGCTATGAAAATCCATGTGGTAGTATCCCTGTATTACTCTCATTTAAGGTCTTCAGGGAATAGTCAGAGAAGGGCAATAGCTGAGTCAAATTGTGGTTCCATTCACAGCTTTCCCAGGAATCTCCATACTGCTTTCCAAATTGGCCACACCAGTTTACAGTGCCACCAGCAATGTACAAGAGTATATTTTACCCCACATCCTTGCCAGCACTTGTTGTTGTTTGACTTCATATTGGCTACCAATTTACTGGAGTGAGATGGTATCTTAGGGTGATTTTGATTTGAATTTCTCTGACTGCTAGAAATGGTGAGCATTTTATTATGTACTTGATGAATGATTGTATGTCCTCCTCTGAGAAGTGTCTGTTCAAGTCCTTGACCCATTTGTTTATTGGGTTATTTGTTATCTTATTGTCTAATTTTTTGAGTTCTTTGTATATTCTGGATATTAGGCCTCTATCTGAAGTGTGAGGAGTAAAAATTTGTTCCCATGATGTATGCTCCTTATTTACCTCTCTTATTCTTTCTCTTGCTGATAAAAAGCTTTTCAGTTTAAGTAGTCCCATTTGTTGATTCTTGTTATTAACTCTTGTGCTATGGATGTCATATAAAGGAATTTGGAGCCCGACCCCATAATATGTAGATCAGAGCCAACTTTTTCTTCTATCAGACACAGAGTCTTTGATTTGATATCTAGCACCTTGATCCACTATGAGTTAACTTTTGTGCATGGCGAGAGAAAGGAATTCAATTTCATTTTGTTGCACATGGATTTCCATTTTTCCCAACACCATTTGTTGAAGATACTATATTTCCTCCATTGCATGCTTTTAGCTCCTTTATCAAATATAAAATAGTTGTAGCTTTTTGGATTAATCTCTGTGTCCTCCATTCTGTACCATTGGTCCACCCGCCTGTTTTGGTACCAGTACCGTGCTGGGTTTTTTTGAATTAATTTTATTGTAGGTTGTTCAAAACATTTCATAGTTCTTGATATATCATATTTCACACTTTGATTCAAGTGGGATATGAGCTCCCATTTTTACCCCATATACAGATTGCAGAATCACATCAATTGCACAACCATTGATTTACATATTGCCATTCTGGTGACTGTTGTATTCTGTTGCCTTTCCTATCCTCTACTATCCCCCCTCCCCCCTCCCCTCCCCTCTTCTCTCTCTACCTCCTCTACTGTAATTCATTTCTCCCCCTTATATTTTTCCTCCTTTCCCCTCACTTCCTCTTGTATGTAATTTTGTATACCCCTGAGGGTCTCCTTCCATTTACATGCAATTTTCCTTCTCTCTCCCTTTCCCTCCCACCTCTCATCCCTGTTTAATGTTAATCTTCTTCTCATGCTCTTCGTCCCTACTCTGTTCTTAGTTACTCTCCTTATATCAAAGAAGATATTTGGCATTTGTTTTTAAGGGATTGGCTAGCTTCACTTAGCATAACCTGCTCTAATGCCATCCATTTCCCTCCAAATTCTATGATTTTGTCATTTCTTAATGCAGAGTAATATTCCATTGTGTATAAATGCCACATTTTTTTATCCATTCTTTTATTGAAGGACATCTATGTTGGTTCCACAGTCTTGCTACTGTGAATTGTGCTGCTATGAACATGGATGTAGCAGTGGTCCTATAGTGTGCTCTTTTTAGGTCTTTAGGGAATAGACCGAGAAGGGGAATAGCTGGATCAAATGGTGGTTCCATCCTGAGCTTTCCAAGAAATCTCCATACTGCTTTCCAAATTGGGCGCACCAATTTGCAGTCCCACCAGTAATGTACAAGAGTACACTTTTCCCGACATCCTCTCCAGCACTTGTTGTTGTTTGACTTCCTAATGGCTGCCAATCTTACTGGAGTGAGATGGTATCTTAGGGTGGTTTTTATTTGCATTTCTCTGACTGCTAGAGATGGTGAGCATTTTTTCATATACTTCTTGATTGATTGTATGTCCTCCTCTGAGAAATTTCTGTTCAGGTCCTTGGCCCATTTGTTGATTGGGTTATTTGTTATCTCATTGTCTAATTTTTTTAGTTCTTTGTATATTCTGGATATTAGGGCTCTGTCTGAAGTGTGAGGAGTAAAGATTTGTTCCCAGGACGTAGGCTACCTATTTACCTCTCTTATTGTTTCTTTTGCTGAGAAAATAACTTTTTAGTTTGAGTAAGTCCCATTTGTTGGTTCTAGTTATTAGCTGTTGTGCTATGGGTGTCCTATTTAGGAATTTGGATCCCGACCCCACAGTATGTAGATCATTGCCAACTTTTTCTTCTATCAGACGCCATGTCTCTGATTTGATATCACGTTCCTTGATCTACTTTGAGTTAACTTTTGTGCATGGTGAGAGAAAGGGATTCAGTTTCATTTTGTTGCATATGGATTTCCAGTTTTCCCAACACCATTTGTTGAAGATGCTAGCCTTCTTCCATTGCATGCTTTTAGCCCCTTTATCGAATATAAGATAGTTGTAGTTTTGTGGATTGGTTTCTGTGTCCTCTATTGGTACCTGTTTTGGTACCAGTACCATGCTGTTTTTGTTTCTTTTGCTCTGTAGTATAGGTTGAAGTCTGGTATAGCTATACCGACTGATTCACACTTCCTGCTTAGCAATGTTTTTGCTATTCTAGGTCTTTTATTTTTCCATATGAATTTCATGATTGCTTTCTCTATTTCTACAAGAAATGCCATTGGGATTTTGATTGGCATTGCATTAAACCTATTGAGAACTTTTGTTAATATCGCCATTTTGATGATGTTAATTCTACCTATCCATGAACAGGGTATATTTTTCCATCTTTTAAGATCTTCTTCAATTCTCTCTTTAGGGTTCTGTAGTATTCATTGTATAAGTCTTACACCTCTTTTGTTAGGTTGATTCCCAAGTACTTTATTTTTTCTGAGGATATTGTGAATGGGGTGGTTGTCCTCATATGTATTTTAGAGGATTTGTCGCTGATATACAGGAATGCCTTTGATTTATGCGTGTTGATTTTATATCCTGCCACTTTGCTGAATTCATTTATTAGCTCTAATAGTTTCTTTGTAGACCCTTTTGGGTCTGCTAGGTATCGAATCATGTCATCTGCAAATAGTGATAATTTGAGTTCTTCTTTTCCTATTTTTATGCCTTTAATTTCTTTTGTCTGTCTAATTGCACTGGCCAGTGATTCGAGAACTATGTTGAACAGAAGTGGTGAGAGAGGGCATGCCTGTCTTGTACCAGATTTTAGAGGGAATGCCTTCAGTTTTTCTCCATTCAGAATGATGCTAGGCTGAGGCTTAGCATAGATTTCTTTTACAATATTGAGGTATGTTCCTGTTATCCCTAGTTTTTCTAGAGTTTTGAACATAAAGGGATGCTGTACTTTGTCGAATGCTTTTTCCGCATCTATCGAGATGATCATATGGTTCTTATATTTAAGCCTATTGATGTGGTGAATAACATTTATTGATTTTCGTATATTGAACCAACCTTGCATCCCAGGGATAAATCCTACCTGATCATGGTGCACAATTTTTTTGATATGTTTTTTTATCCGGTTCGCGAGAAGTTTATTGAGCATTTTTGCATCTAGGTTCATTAGAAATATTGGTCTGTAGTTTTCTTTCTTTGGAGTGTCTTTGTCTGGTTTAGGAATCAGGGTGATGTTGGACTCATAGAATGAATTTGGAAGTTCTCCCTGTTTTTCATTTTCCTGAAATAGCTTGAAAATTATTGGTATTAGCTCCTCTTTAAGGTTTTGTAAAACTCTGCTGTATACCCATCCGGTCCTGGGCTTTTCTTAGTTGGTAGTCTTTTGATGGTTTCTTTATTTCCTCAGTTCATATTCGTCTGTTTAGGTTGTCAATATCCTCCTAACTCAATCTGGGCAAATCATATGACTTAAGAAATTTATCGATGCCTTCACTATCTTCTAATTTATTGGAGTATAAGGATTCAAAATAATTTCTGATAATCTTCTGTATTTCTGAAGTGTCTGTTGTGATATTGCCTTTTTCATCCCATATGCGAGTAATTTGAGTTCTCTCTCTTCTTCTCTTCATTAGCGTGGCTAAGGGTCTGTCAATTTTATTTATTTTTTCAAAGAACCAACTTTTAGTTTTGTCAATTTTTTGAATTGTTTCTTTTGTTTCAATTTCATTAATTTTTGCTCTGATTTTAATTATTTCTTGTCTTCTACTTTTTTGCTGTGGTTTTGCTCTTCTTTTTCTAGGACATTGAGTTGAAGTATTAGATCATTTATTTGTTGGTTTTTTTCTTTTTTTAAGGAATGAACTCCAAGCAATAAATTTTCCTCTTAGAACTGCTTTCAATGTGTCGAATAGATTCCGATATGTTGTGTCTGTGTTTTCATTTATCTCTAAGAATTTTTTAATATCCTCCTTGATGTCTTCTATAACCCATTTATCATTCAGTAACCTATTTTTCATTCTTCAATTGATGCATGATTTTTCCTTACTTCTTTTATCGTTGATTTTCAATTTCATTTCATTATGTTCAGATAAGATGCATGGTATTATCTCTACTCCTTTATATTGTCTAAGAGTTGCCCTGTGACATAATATATGATCTATTTTTGAGAAGGATCCAAGTGCTGCTGAGAAAAAAGTGTAACTGCTTGATCTTGGGTGGTATATTCTATATATGTCAATTAAGTCTAGGTTATTAATTATGTTATTGAGTTCTATAGATTCCTTATTCAACTTTTCTTTGTAAGATCTATCCAGTGGTGAGAGAGATGTGTTGAAGTCTCCCATAATTATTGTATGGTGGTCTATTAGACTCTTGAACTTGAGAAGAGTTTGTTTGATGAACATAGCTGCACCATTGTTTGGGGCATATATATTTATGATTGTGATGTCTTGTTGGTGTATGGTTCCCTTGAGCTGTATGTAGTGTCCCTCTTCATCCCTTTTGATTAACTTTGGCTTGAAATCTATTTTATTTGATATGAGTATGGACACTCGTGCTTGTTTCCGAAGTCCATAAGAGTGATATGATTTTTCCCAACCTTTCACCTTCAGTCTATGTATGTCTTTTCCTATCAAATGCGTCTCCTGAAGGCAGCATATTGTTGGGTCTTGTTTTGTGATGCATTCTACTAGCCTGTGTCTCTTAATTCGTGAGTTTAAGCCATTAACATTTAGGGTTATTATTGAGATATGGGTTGTTCTTCCAGTCATATTGGTTTATTTATGTTACTAAACATGGTTTGTTTTCCTCTTTGATTATTCCCCCTCTTTACTGTACTCCCTCCCGCTGTTGGTTTTCATTGTTATTTTCCATTTCCTCTTCCTGCAATGTTTTGCCGAGGATGTTTTGAAGAGATGGTTTTCTAGCTGCAAATTCTTTTCACTTTTGTTTATCATGGAAGGTTTTAATTTCATCTTCCATACTGAAGCTTAATTTTGCTGGATACACAATTCTTGGTTGGAACCCATTTTCTTTCAGTGTTTCAAATATGTTATTCCAGGATCTTCTAGCTTTCAGAGTCTGTGTTGAAAGATCAGCTGTTATCCTGATTGGTTTACCCCTAAATGTAATCTGCTTCCTTTCTCTTGTAGCTTTTAAAATTCTCTCCTTATTCTGTATGTTGGGCATCTTCATTATAATGTGTCTAGGTGTGGATCTCTTATGATTTTGCACATTCGGCGTCCCGTAGGCTTCTAGGATATGGGATTCTGTCTCATTCTTCAAGTCTGGGAAGTTTTCTCGTATTATTTCATTGAATAGATTGCTCATTCCTTTTGTTTGGAACTCTATACATTCCTGTATCCCAATGACTCTTAAGTTTGGTCTCTTTATGTTATCCCATATTTCTTGAATGTTTGCTCATGGTTTCTTAACAGCTTTGCTGAGCTGTCTATGTTCTTCTCCAGTTGAAATACTTTGTCTTCATTTTCTGATGTTCTATCTTCTAAGTGTTCTACTCTGCTGGTAGTATTCTCAATTGAGTTTTTAATTTGGTTTATTGTTTCCTGCATTTCCAGGATTTCTGTTTGTTTGTTTTTTATAACCTTGATCTCCCTGTATAATTGATCTTTTGCTTCTTGTATTTGTTTATGTAATTCATTTTCGACGTGGTCGAAGTGGTCTTTCATTGTCTGATTATGCTGTCTAATGTCTTCCTTGAGACTCCAGATAATCTGAAGCATGTATATCCTGAATTCTTTATCTGACATTCCATCTACTGCAGATATTACCTCTTCTAAAGTTGAGTTGACCTGCATTGCTTGTGGTCCTTTCTTTCCTTGTCTTTTCATACTGATCGCATTTCTTTCTGCTTGGTGAAACTGTTGTGTTATTGATTTTCCCCCTATATATTTATATTGCTCTTGTATAGTTGCAAAGTCTTCCTCGCAGGCTTTGGCGGTGGTTCTGCCCCTCCTCCAATTGCGGCAATGTGCCTACTACGCAGGCAGGCTGCTGTGCCTCTACTTTCGGTGGGCCTGTTCTTTCGGTGGTCACAGGTTCGCCTACCTTGCAGGCGTGAGCAGTGGCTCTGCACCTCCGCTGGCCCCTAGGCCTGTTCTGTCTGTCGTTTGCAGGTCTGTCTACCTAACAGGTGCTGGTGGCGGCTCTGCCCCTCCCCCACCGGGGTGATGTGTCAGACGGCCACTGGGCCTGTTTTGTCAGTGGTCACGGTATCGCCTACCTTGCAGGTGGGTGGTGCAGCTGTGCCCCTCTGCAGGTTTCTGGGCCTGACCTGCCGGTGGGTCGCAGGTCATTCATTTTTTAGTTCTAGTAGTTTTTGTACACCTTTTTGTGTCTTCTATGTATAGAATAATGTCACCCGAAAATAGTGATAATTTGCGTTCTTATTTTCCAATTTTTATGCCTTTTATTTCTTTAGTATGTCTAATTGCTCTGGCCAGTGTTTCGAGAACTATATGGAATAGAAGTGGTGAGAGAGGGCATCCCTGTCTTGTTCCAGATTTTAGAAGAAATGCCTTCAATTTTTCTCCATTCATAATGATGCTAGCCTGAGACTTAGCATAGATAGCTTTTACAATGTCGAGGTAACTTCCTGTTATCCCTATTTTTTCTAATGTTTTGAACATAAAGGGATGCTGTACTTTGTCAAATGCTTTTTTTGCTTCTATCGAGATGATCATATGGTTCTTATCTTTAAGTCTATTGATGTGGTGAATAACATTTATTGATTTCCGTATATTGAACCATCCTTGCATCCCAGCTATGAATCCTACTTGATCATGGTGCATAATTTTTTTGATGTGCCTTTGTATTCGATTCACCAGAGTTTTATTGAGGATTTTTGCATGTAGGTTCATCAGATATATTGGTCTGTAGTTTTCTTTCTTTGAGGTGTCTTTTTCTGATTTCGGAATCAGCGTGATGTTGGCCTCATAGAATGAATTTGGAAGAGCTCCCTCTTTTTCTCTATGCTGAAATAACTTGAAAAGTATTGGTATTAAATCTTCTTTAAATGTTTTGTAAAACTCCGCTGTATAGCCATCCGTTCCTGGGCTTTTCTTGGTTTGTAGTCTTTTGATTGCTTCTTCTGTTTCATCCATTGACATTGGTCGGTTTAAATTGTGTGTATCCTTCTGACTCAGTCTGGGAATATCATATGATTTAAGAAATTTATCGATGTCTTCACTATATTCTATTTTATTGGAATATAGGTTTTCTAAATAATTTCTAATTGTCTTCTGTATTTCGGAAGCATCTGTTGTAATATAGCCTTTTTCATCCCATATGTTAGTAATTTGAGTTCTCTCTCTTCTTCTCTTCATTAGCATGGCTAAGGGTCTGTCGAACATATATATTTTTTCGAAGAACCACCTTTTAGTTTTGTTAATTTTTTCAATAGTTTCTTTTGTTTCAATTTCGTTGATTTCTGCTCTGATTTTAATTATTTCTTGCTTTCTGCTACATTTTTTGTTGTTTTACTCTTCCGTTTCTAGGGCTTTGAGTTGAAGTGTGAGCTCATTTATTTGTTCGTTTTTACTTTTTTTCAGGAATGACCTTCAGAAGATGAATTTCCCTCTTAAAACTGGTTTCATTGTGTCCCATAGATTCTGATATATTGCGTCTGTATTTTCATGTATCTCTAAGAATTTTTTGATGTAGGATTTTTCCTTCCTTTTTTTATCATTGGTTTCCAGTTTCATTCCATTATGATCAGAAAAAATTCATGGTATTATCTCAACCCCTGTATATTTACTGAGGGTTGCCCTATGACATAATATATGGTCTATTTTTGAGAAGGATCCATGTGCTACTGAGAAAAAAGTATATCCACTTGATGATGATTGATATATTCGATATATGTCAGTTAAGTCTAGGTTATTGATTGTGATATTGAGTTCTATAGTTTCTTTATTCACTTTTGTTTGGAGGATCTTTCCAATGGTGAGAGAGGTGTGTTGAAGTCACCCATAATTATTGTGTTGTGGTCTATTTCATTCTGGAACTTGAGGTGAATTTGTTTTTTGAACATTGCAGCACCATTATTTGGAGCATAAATATTGATAATTTTTATGTCTTGTTGATGAATGGTTCCTTTTAACAGTATATAATGTCCTTTCTTATCCCTTTTGATTAAATTAGTCTTGAAGTCGATTTTATTCGATATGAGCATGGCCACCCCTGCTTGCTTATGTGGAGCGTTGCATGGTATATTTTTTCCAAAACTTGCACCTTCAGCCTGTGTATGTCTTTTCCATTCAGATGTGTCTCCTGGAGGCAACATATTGTTGGATTCATTTTTAATCCAAGTTACCAACCTATGTCGCGTTATTGGAGAGTTTAAGCCATTAACATTTAGAGTCACTATTGATATATGGTTTGTACTGCCGCTCATGATTGATGATTCATCTTTTTTTTTTTTAATTTAGTTTGTTTCTCCATGATTAGCTTTTCCCCCACCCTCAGTCATTACTGAGGCACTTCCCACTGATGGTTTTGGTTGTTGATTTTCATTTCTTCTTCGTGTATTGTTTTGCTCAAGATGCTTTGCAATGCTGGTTTTCTGGCTACAAATTCTTTTACCTTTTGTTTATCATGAAATATTTTTATTTCATCGTCATACCTGCAGCTTAATTTTGCTGGATACAGAATTCTTGGTTGGCATTCATTGTCTTTCAGTGTTTGAAATACGTTGTTCCAGGATCTTCTCGCTTTCAGCGACTGTGATGAAAAATCCATTCTCAACCTTATTGGTTTACCCCTTAATGTAATCTGCCTCCATTCTCTTAGAGCTTTTAATATTTTCTCTTTGTTTTGTATATTGGATATCTTCATAACAATGTGTCTTGGTGTTGGTCTACTGTGATTTTGTGTGTTCCGTGTCCTGTAAGCATGTCCAATTTGTATATCCATTTACTTTGTATTTCTGGAAATATTTCTGTAATTATTTCATTCAATAGATTACTAATTCCCTTGGTTTGAATCTGTGTACCTATCCAGATGACTCATTAATTTTTTTTTTTATGTTATCCCATATCTCTTGGATGTTTAACTCATGATTTTTTACCAGCCTTTCTGTGTTGGCTAGATTCATTTCAAGATGATATATTTTGTCTTCATTATCTGACATTCTGTCTTCTACTTGCTCCACAGTGTTAGTGATACTCTCAATTGACTTTTTAATTTGGTTTATCGTTTCCTTCATTTCTAGAATTATTGTTTGATTTTTTTATAATCTCTATCTCCTGATAAAGATGCATAACTTCTTCTTTTATCTGTTTATGTAATTCATTTTCAATGTGTTCTTTCACTGTTTGGATTTGCTGTCTCGTATCCTCTTTAAGTTTCAATTCCATCTGTCTAAGGTATTCCTTGAGTTCTTTATATGACCATTTTTCTAATGACTATAGGTCCTCCTGAATATTTTGGCTGTCCTTCATTGTTTGTACTTATTTTCTTCCTTGATTTTTTGTGCTGCTCATGTTACTTCTTGCTCTGTTTGACTGTTGAGTTACTGCTTACTCTTATAAATTTATTTGATGCTTGGAAGAAAAGATATTAGAAGGAAAGGGAGGAAGTCACTAAAGAGAATGAGAGTAGGCAGGTAGAATTCGAGGAAGGGGAAATCAGAAAATTGAAAAGAAATGATAAGACAAAAGAAAAAATAGAAAAAAAAGAAAGAAGAAAAAATTTAAAAATAATGATCATTTAAAAGATTTAAATTAAAGTTTAAAATAATAATAATAATAAAATAAAAATATTTAAAAAATGAAAACATATTAAAAAGTTAAAGTACAACAACAAAAAATATGAATTTACATAAAGAATCTAAACCCCACACTCAGTAGGCCTCAAGTTGGAGAAGTAGAGCAGTATTAACGCCAGGCCTATTTTTTCACTTCTGTTTCACAGGAAGGCAGTCCAGGCAACCCTGATGTTAGGCAAATGAGGGGCAAGGGAGCTTATTTTGGACACGGACGTGGGCTGTGTACCTCATGGAAACCTCCAGCCGGAGGTTATGATGAGTGTCTACATGGAAGAAGATGAGGGCCATGTTGGGGTGTTTTGGTTTTAACTGTGAACATTTGTATGGCGGTAGGAAGAGATGACTGGGTACACCTGGGCTTGAACTCTTGTGTGATTCAACATAGAGACTGAGTTCTGGAATTGACCTCAGAGAAGTATTGCCATGGATTGTGTTGGGCTTTTAGAAGGCCATGCATGAGAGTCGCCCTTGGAAAGTGAGATCTACGCCCAAGTTGACTTTCCACAGAGCATAGGGAATCTCAGCCAGGATATCACATGATTTTATTCTGAAAGACTTGGCAGCCATAGTTGAGAGTGAAAACACACATGGACCTCACATTGTAGACCTCAATGGGCCTGGCTTCATGTGACCTTTTGGCCACCCTTTGGGAAGCCTTGCCTCTGAGAGTTCTCCAGAGCTTTCATTGAAATGAGCTTACTCAACATTTAATGGTTAATGAATTAATTGAAACCCACAGTGCCTACAACTTCTTCCTTGAATAATGGCTAGATGAATACCATGAAATTTTTGAAATTCCCAAGACTAGGTGTCACAGGAGAACCTTTGGATGTCCTCTAGCTGATCATGAGAATACAAGACATTGCCTTTATTGACTGGGTTTCATGAAAATGGTGTATAACAGAGATGCAAGTAAGTTGGAACCTGCTGAGTAGTGTTCCTAGAGCTGTGGTGGGCAGGTGTGTGATAAAAAATCTCTGGTGTGGCCATGTTTATCTGCCATTGGTGTCCAAATAACTTGTGACTGACATTTTGCAGCCAGTAGACCCTTATATGTAAAAGAATCTTGTTATATGGAGAGGTTTCAGGGCAATGTTCAGAATCAGGTTGCTATGGTCAATGTTGCAAGCTATGTGGGATAGAAGCCTGGTTGGTGCATTCTCCAACAGAACCCAACCCACCACAACTGAAAGAACTCCCTACAGCCCTGTGTCCCAGTTGAACTCTTTTTATTTCATGAAGCAAATACCACACTCCTAGTGCAACAGCAAAAAACACCACAAAGAGTGGAGGATGACCAAATGGCTTCACAGTCCAGATGAGGAGACACTTGCCCTCAGTGGCAACAGTTTACCTACAAAGAGAAAATTCAGCACTGCTGCCTCATGTTCATCGGAAAATAAGAAACCATGTCATCCATGTCACATAGATGCAGACCCAGCTTTGATGGTCTCACTACAAAGCAAGCTAATGCTCCTGACAACAAAATATATTTCAAGTGCTCACCCTCAGAGGTAGTTTCTCCAGATGTTAGGCCAGCAGAGCTTCATGTTTGTGGAGTGTTTACCCTGTCCCTTACTTTTGGAAACTCCTCTACCACCTCCAAATTTGTGAACTCCTGAGCATTTTCTATAACAGGTATGTATTCACAGATTTTCTAACTCTTCTCCTCTAATTGTGTCTTACATGGGGCGAAGGTAATGCCAAGGCATTGTTCTGAATGAGAGTGGGAAGATTTTTGTGTAGCACATATTTGCATACACATTGGATACATTTTCCAATTTTCCATTCGAAATACTGAATCCCTGACACTAACAAATTCCCTTCTATACTTTTA
Source organism: Callospermophilus lateralis (assembly GCF_048772815.1). Taxonomy (NCBI): domain Eukaryota; kingdom Metazoa; phylum Chordata; class Mammalia; order Rodentia; family Sciuridae; genus Callospermophilus; species Callospermophilus lateralis. Next base: position 907,371 of record NW_027514369.1, on the reverse strand, counting down.
CTTCTAATCTTAATATGATGGAGAAAAATAACCCAAACAAAATAGAAATACAAGAGGTTCACAGGAGGCATGGTGTATAGTTGGACTTGCCTTTTCTATGATAAATGGTAGGTGCTATAAGTCTAGCAAATTTTAATTGAAACAGTTCTTTATGTGTTTTAAAAGTTAACAAATATGTGAATAACTGTCTCCCTTTCTCTGTAGTCTATTCAGCACATGTATTTTTTTATGCACATATTGAATTCTACCTGGTATCACACATACATTTTGTGAGGTGGCTGACTTGGCAGATACAAACTGTAAGAAAAGATCACTCCTACTAAACGCTGTTGGAACTGAAAATTCAACATATGGGTCAGCTTTCTAGTTGAACAACATAAATTGATGTTCAGGAAAATGAGTATTTTTGGATCTGTGGATGATATATATTTCATGGTAAATTTCAATTGGCATACATAATGCTACTTTTTAATGTCTCTCTGTGTGTGTATCTATCTATCTATCTATATATATATATATATATATATATATATATGTATATATATGTATTCACTCTCCAGATTTTTCAAAATATGAAATGTATTTGTCTTATTTTACACTCCCTAAATTCATTCATATTTATGTATGTGGATTTATAATCAACTTTTCACAAGTTTATTCTCAGAAATATTCATCCACCTGAAATACATATTCGTTTCCAGTACTGAAAACTAACTTCAGGGGATCATATGATGGCTGCGAAAGGAGTGCATCAACCCCATATACAGCATCACTGTGCAAGAGAATGACGAATTTCCAGCAAAATTTGGGTGCTCCAAAACCTAGTGGAAGTATTTCCATCTCATGAGGATTAGCTACGGGGCTCAAACGTGACTGATCTGTCCGCATGGAGCGTCATGCTGCTTATTCAGCAAATCGCCCTGCGGCTAGAGTCTGTGGCGCATGCTGGCAAACAATGAGATAGCAACACAAATATTCAGTGGTGCGGATTCTGTGGGCTCCTGCCAGCTGTACAATCACTGTGCTCATTGCTGAATTCTGGGTTTGAGACCGGGGAAGGACGCGGTCCAATTCGGTTTTCCACACCAGTCAGACCACAGAGGAAGCCAGGGGCCACCATCTTGGAGAGCTGACGTCACCATTCCTGTTTTCAACTCATAGCAGCTCATTCAGCTATAGAACAGGTAATCTCAGGCTGCCATTCGCCTTTGTCTCGGAGACAAATTACTCAGGCCTGTTCCTATCAGAACATACACCAAGCCCAGAGCGGCCGAATTCTGGCTCCTGGAACTGATCAGGCCCAGCGCTAAAGAACCCGCGGAAACTCCTTCTCGGTCTAGGTCTTGCTGAATACTGTGGAGGTAAATACCTACCTAGCCTTCATAGGCAGTGGCAACAGGATTGAGACGGGGCTTGTGAGGGCTGGTCAGGACTCACCCATTGCTTTGGTCATCCGGCAAAGGGAACGAAATGCTGCCATTCACATGGGATACCAACATGTTAGAGATCTGATGTCATCACAAAGTGGTGGAGGAGATAACTTCATCGATACCAGCGGTGACAGAAACAGTTGGTCTCCTGGTAAAAAAAGTGAGTCACAAAAACCCGAGTCTCTCTCACTTTGTCTTCAAGCCAGAGGGGCAGAGCAGAGCCGCCGCCCATGCCCGGCACAGGCCCAGTGACCTGCAGGCGTGGTAGTCATGTCATCCCAATTGGAGTAGTGACAGAGCAGAGCTGCCGCCCGTGCCCGGAACAGGCCCATCAACCAGCAGGCGTGGTAGTCACGTCACCCCAATTGGAGTAGGGGCAGAGCAGAGCCACCGCCTATGCCCAGAACAGGCCCAACGACCCTCTGGTGTGGTAGACACGGCACCCCTATTGGAGTAGTGGCAAAGCAGAGCCTTCTCCCGCGCCCAGTACAAGCCCAGCGGCCCACCAGCGTGGTTGTTAGGTCACCCCAATAGGAATAGGGGAAGAGCAGAGCCACTGCCCAAAACAAAACAGTTTCAACAAGCAGAGAGAAACGCGAGCAGTATGAAAAGACAAGGAAAGAAAGGACCACAAGCAATGCAGGTCAACACAACTTTAGAAGAAGTAATAGCTGCATCAGATGGAATGTCAGATAAAGAATTCAGGATACTCAGGCTTAAGATGATCTGGAGTCTCAAGGAAGACATTAGACAACAAAATCAGACAATTAAAGATCACTTCGACAATGAATTACATAAACAAATCCAATAAGCAAAAGATCAAATATATAGGGAGATAGAGGTTGTAAAAACAAACAAACAGAAATCCTAGAATTGCAGGAATTAATCATCCAACTTAAAAACTCAATTGAGAATACTACCAGGAGAGTAGAACACTTAGAACATAGAACATCAGACAATGAAGACAAAGTATTTTAACTTGAAAAGAACATAGACCACTCAGCAAGACTGTTAAGAAACCACGAGCAGAATATCCAGGAAATATGGGATAACATAAAGAGGCCAAACTTAACAGTCATTGGGATACAGGAAGGTATAGAGGTCCAAACCAAAGGAATGAGCAACCTATTCAATGAAATAATACGAGAAAACTTCCCAGACTTGATAAATAAAACAGAATCCCAAGTCCTAGAAGCCTACAGAACGCCGAATGTGCAAAATCATAAGAGAGCCACAACTAGACACATTATAATGAAGATGCCCAACAAACAGAAAAAAGAGAGAATTTTAAAAGCTACAAAAGAAAGGAAGCAGATTACGTTTAAGGGTAAACCAATCAGGATAACAGCTGATCTTTCAACACAGACTCTGAAAGCTAGAAGATCCTGGAATAACATATTTCAAACACTGAAAGAAAATGGGTTCCAACCAAGAATTGTGTATCTAGCGAAATTAAGCTTCAGTATGGAAGATGAAATTAAAACCTTCCTCGATAAACAAAAGTGAAAAGAATTTGCAGCTAGAAAACCATCTCTTCAAAACATCCTCGTCAAAACATTGCAGGAAGAGGAAATGGAAAATAACAATGAAAACCAACAGTGGGAGGTAGGACATTAAAGGGGGGAAAATAATCAAAGAGGAAAACAAACCATGTTTAGTAACATAAATAAACAAATATGGCTGGAAGAACAACCCATATCTCAATAATAACCCTAAATGTTAATGGCTTAAACTCACCAATGAAGACACACTGGCTAGTAGAATTGAACAAAAAACAAGACCCAACAATATGCTGCCTACAGGAGATGCATTTGATAGGAAAATGCATACATAGACTGACGGTGAAAGTTTGGGAAAAATCATATCACTCATATGGACTTCGGAAACAAGCAGGAGAGTCCATACTCATATCAAATAAAATAGATTTTGAGCCAAAGTTAATCAAAAGGGATAAAGAGAGACACTACATACTGCTTAAGGGAACCATACACCAACAAGAGACAGCAATCATTAATATATATGCCCCAAACAATGGTGCAGCTATGTTCATCAAACAAACTCTTCTCAAGTTCAAGAGTCTAATACACCACCATACAGTAATCATGGGAGACATGAACACACCTCTCTCACCACTGGACAGATCTTCCAAACAAGGAATAAGGAATAAGGAAACTATAGAACTCAATAACACAATTAATAACCTAGACTTATTTGAGATATGTAGAATATAACACCCAACATCAAACAGTTACCTTTTTTCTCAGCAGCACATGTATCCTTCTAAAAAATGATCATATATTATGTCACAGGGCAACTCTTAGACAATATAAAGGAGTACAGATAATACCATGCATATTATCTGATCATAATGGAATGAAACTAAAAATCAATGATAAAAGAAGGAAGGAAAAATCATGCATCACTTGGAGAATGAACAATAGGTTACTGAGTGATCAATGGGTTATAGAAGACATCAAGGAGGAAATTTAAAAATTCTTAGAGATAAATGAAAACACAGACACAACATATCGGAATCTATGGGACACATTGAAAGCAGTTCTAACAGGAAAATTCATTGCTTGGAGTTCATTCCTTAAAAAAAGAAACAACCAACAAATAAATGATCTCATACTTCATCTCAAAATCCTAGATAAAGAAGACGAAAGAAACAGCAAAAGAATAGAAGGCAAGAAATAATTAAAATCAAAGCTGAAATTAATGAAATTGAAACAAAAGAAACAATTGAAAAAACTTGACAAAAGTAGAAGTTGGTTCTTTGAAAAAATAAATAAAATTGACAGACCCTTAGCCATGCTATGAAAGAGAAGAAGAGAGAACTCAAATTACTAGCATAAGGGATTAAAAAAGAAAATATCACAACAGATATTTCTGAAATACAGAAGATAATCAGAAATTATTTTTAATCCTTATACTCCAAACAAATAGAAGACAGTGAAGGCATCGATAAATTTCTTAAGTCATATGATCTGCCCATATTTAGTCAGGAGGATATAGACAACATAAACAGACCAATATCAATTGAGGAAATAGAAGAAACCATCAATCCACTACCAACTTAGAAAAGCCCAGGACCGTATGGGTATACAGCAGAGTTTAACAAAACCTTTAAAGAGGAACAAATACCAATATTTTTCAAGGTGTTTCAGGAAATTGAAAAAGAGGGAGATCTTCCAAATTCATTCTACGAGGCCAAGATCACCCTGATTCTTACACCAGACAAAGACACTTCAAAGAAAGAAAACTACAGACCAATATCTCTAATGAACCTACATGAAAAAATCCTCAATAAAATTCTGGCGAATTGGATACAAAAACATATCAAAAAAATTGTGAATCCTGATCAAGTAGGATTCATCCGTGTGATGCAAGGCTGGTTCAATATACGGAATTCAATAAATGTTATTCACCACATCAATAGACTTAAAAATAAGAACCATATGATCATCTCGGTAGATGCAAAAAAAGCATTCAATAAAGTACAGCATTCTGTTATGTTCAACACTCTAGAAAAACTAGTGATAAGAGGAACATACCTCAATATTGTAAAAGCAATCTATGCTAAGCCTCAGGCTAGCATCATTCTGAATGGAGAAAAATTGAAGGTATTCTCTCTAAAATCTGGAACAAGACAGGGATGCCCTCTCTCACCACTTCTGTTCAACATTGTTCTCAAAACACTAGCCAGAGCATTTAGACAGACGAAAGAAATAAAAGGTGTAAAAATTGGAAAAGAAGAACTTAAATTATCAGATCACATGATTCTATGTCTAGCAGTCCCAAAAGGGTCTACAAAGAAACTAATAGAGCTAATAAATGAATTCAGCAGAGTGGCAGGATATAAAATCAACATGCATAAATCAAAGGCATTCCTGCATATCAGCGACAAATCCTCTGAAATAGAAATGAGGACAACCACTCCATACACAATATCCTAAAAAATAATAATAATAATTAGGAATCAACCTAACAAAAGATGTGAAAGTCTTATACAATGAAAACTACAGAACCCTAAAGAGAGAAATAGAAGAAGATCTTAGAAGATGTAAAAATATATCCTGTTCATGGATAGGCAGAACTAATATCATCAAAATGGTGATATTACCAAAAGTTCTCAATAGGTTTAATGCAATGCCAATCAAAATCCAAACGGAATTTTTTCTAGAAATAGAGAAAGCAATCATGAAATTCATATGGAAAAATAAAAGACACAGAATAACAAAAACAACACTAAGCAGGAAGTGTGAATCAGGCGGCATAGCGATACCAGACTTCAAACTATACTACAGAAAAATAGTAACAAAAATACCATGGTACTGGTACCAAAACAGGCGGGTGGACCAATGGTTCAGAATAGAGGACACAGAAACCAAGCCAGGAAACTACAACTATCTTATATTTGATGGAGGGGCTAAAAGCATGCAATGAAGGAAAATAGCATCTGCAAAAAATGGTGCTGGAAAAACTTGGAATCCATATGTAACAAAATGAAACTGAATCCCTTTCTCTCGCCATGCACAAAAGTTAACTCAAAATGGATCAAGGAGCTTGATATCAAATCAGAGACATGGCGTCTGATAGAAGAAAAAGTTGGCTACGATTTACATACTGTGGGGTCGGGCTCCAAATTCCTGAATAGGACACCCATAGCACAAGAGTTAATAACTAGAATCAACAAATGGGACTTACTCAAACTAAAAAGTTTTTTATCAGCAAAAGGAACAATAAGAGAGGTAAATAGGGAGCCTAAATCCTGGGAACAAATCTTTACTCCTCACACTTCAGATAGAGCCCTAATATTCATAGTATACAAAGAACTCAAAAAAAATAGACAATAAGATAACAAATAACCCAATAAACAAATGGGCCAAGAACCAGAACAGACACTTCTCAGAGAAGTACATACAATCAAAAAACAAGTACATGAAAAAATGCTCACCATCCCCAGCAGTCAGAGAAATGCAAATCAAAACCACCCTAAGAGACCATCTCATTCCAGTAAGATTGGCAGCCATTATGAAGTCAAACAACAACAAGTGCTGGTGAGGATGTGGAGAAACAGGTACACTTGTACATTATTGGAGGCACTGCTAATTGGTAGAGCCAATTTGGAAAGCATTATGGAGATTTCTTGGAAAGCTGTGAATGGAACTACCATTTGACCCAGCTATTCCTCTTCTCGGTCTATTCCCTAAAGACCCTAAAAGAGCATGCTACAGGGACACTGCTACATTGATGTTCATAGCAGCACAATTCACAATAGCAAGACTGTGGAACCAACCTAGATGCTGTTCAATAGAAGAATGGATAAAAAAATGTGGCACTTATACACAATGGAGTATTACTCTGCTTTAAAAAATGACAAAATCATAGAATTTGCAGGAAAATAGATGGCATTAGAGCAGATTATTCAAAGTGAAGCTAGCCAATCCCTAAAAAACAAATGCCAAATGCCTTCTTTGATAAAAGGAGAGTAACTACGAACAGAGTAGGGATGAAGAGCATGAGAAGAAGATTAATATTAAATAGGGATGAGAGGTGGGAGAGAAAGGGAGAGAGAAGGGAAATTGCATGGAAATGGAAGTAGACCCTCAGGGTTATACAAAATTACATAAAAGAGGATGTGAGGGGAAAGGGAAAAATAATACAAAAGGGAGAAATTTATTACAGTAGAGGGGGTAGAGAGAGGAGAGGGGAAGAGAGCGGAGGGGAGGAGGGATAGTAGAGGATAGGAAAGGCAGCAGAATACAATAGACACTAGTATGGCAATGTGTCAATCAATTGATGTGTAACTGATGTGATTCTGCAATCTGTATATGGGGTAAAAATGGGAGTTCATAACCCACTTGAATCAAAGTGTGAAATATGATATATCAAGAAATAAATAATGTTTAGAACAACCATAAAAAATTAAAAAAAAAAAGAAAACTAACTTCGGTGAATGAGGCACGCGATTCCTAATATTTCTACAGTAACTGACCAAGTTTAACATCAATGCAAGTAGATTCCAATGGGACATGATGTGTATTTTTACCTTAATTTTTATTCAAAACTGGTACATTACAATTTCATCAGTTTATGCACATCATAGGATATATATTTCATAAAAAATTTACCAAATTTATAGGCATTTGTTTCACTTTCAATCACTTCCTGCTTCAAAACACATGTATTCCTCCATATTTCTTGACTGGTCTTTGCATGAGAATTCTTTCCGAACACATTATTTTCGATTTCCATAATCTCTTTTGAAGCAAACTTCACACACTCTTCATGTTAAATCAAAACACTAATATTACAATTAGATGTATAACTGGTTGGAATGAATGAATATATATCAATATAAGATTTATTGTATATTTTCAGATATCAATTCAATCCATTATTTAAAGTTGGAACCAGTTTTATATTATTTATTCACAGTATGGTGTATTCATGCTTAATCTCTATATTCATGGACACAGGGTACACCTCTTTGTACCCCCAATACAAATTTTACGTCTTCAGTATATTGCTCCCAGAAATGGTAGTAGAAATACTCATGTCATCTGATCTACATATAGATTTTATCACAGTAATATTCTGGACAAAAAATGTAAAGGTCACACTTATGATTGTACCAAAGACTAAATGGAAAGCGATCATGGATTACTAAAAACATCCTTGTCCAGGTTGCCTAATGCTCTCAAATGTCAATCCTATTGGTTACTACATATTTGTTTCTTCCTAAGATTATATATTCAAACTCAACCCTGGTGAAAATGTCTACTCCTATCACTCACTTAATACTTTGCCTGATTTCATAATGTCTCTATTGATATCTGCTTTTCTACATATTTTCCCAATTTCATCATAGTGACTGACTCTTCATATGTGCTGACATTTACATTCACTCTCTATCCGAAACCCTATAGCTAAAGAATTTTTAGTCGCAATCCTACACTCACTCTTCTTCCTAAACCTACCGACTATCTTCCTAATTCTACTGACTATCCCTTTGGATTGGATGTTCTCTTCTACATTCAAACATCCAAGGTACAAGGTCCTATGCCATTGTATATCAAATTGTCTGAGACATCTTTGCAGAATATAATTCAAAACTAAGTATCCCAATTAAGGGCCCAATGCCCTTCTGGGCTTTAAATCATACCTAGATTTCTGTTTTCATACTTATATTTCACCTCGATATTCTTGTAAATATCGCAGGTTCCCAATACCATTATTTATCACACAGAATGATTGCTAACCCAAATCGAACCTGTTATTAAGCCTAAACATACACTGTTTCCTCAATCTCATTTTACAGAAGAGCAGGGATAGAGTCGTTCTTACAATACAGGAAAGTAGGGGACATTCCACCTGCTGAGAACCTCAAAGGTCCATTCAGAAATGATACCTGGAGAAGATGTAGGCAACTATGAAGGACCTGAGAGAGCAAAAGTCATCTTCCATGGCAAACAACCTGGTCAGGATGAAGGGATGTGTCTGAATCAGCCTCTCTCTTTTTATTGTAGAGAAGATGGACCAAACCAGGCCTGTGTGGAGAGCTGCTGCTGGGTGCCTATGGTTGACATACCATTCTACCTTGTGAAAGTGTCACAGGAAGTAGGGGCAGCCTCCATCTCATGGGACACTTGGAAGCAACTGTTAGGACAAAGTGGTTGCCAAGGCAGTGACCTCATTCAGTTCCAAAGAAAGTGATATACCTCATTTCCTTGGTGATGGAACTCTCTGAACTTTGTATCCAAGTATCCAGGCACCCCGAGGCAGCCCCAGTCCCAGTGGACTCACTTGTTTGGATTTACCAAGGACAGAGTCAGTCTTTCTTGGTACCTACCGATGTGAGGATGGCCAAATGCCAGGAGAGCTCTGAAGAGGGACCTTTCCAGAAGAAGCAGGTAGTGGCTCACCCCTTTTTCTTGACAACTTCACAGAGTTGGACAAGGAAACCAGATCTGAGAGAGGTCAGGCCATGTTCTGAGAACAGGTAGGAAAGTTGGTTTGTTTGGTTTGGAGTGGATTGTTTTTAGTAAGTCGTTTGACCAGGCGAGTGTTTCTATGTCTGTGTATCCCACTGTGTCCATTGTTGTAGACATTAGAAAAGAGAATGCATTAATTGATGCGTCCAGTCTACTATAAATCTTCCCATAATTCATCCTGCCCAATTTATGAATGGACTGCAGCTTGTCTTATCGAGAGGCAACACATTCTATCTTCATAAGTTCCTGTTTTCTTCCTGAATTCTGGCCACTCTCCAGAATAGGCTCATGGTTTTGTGTCCAAGATATGCACCACTACAAGCTCTGTGACATGGCCATGTACTGGATAGTGGAAGAGAATGGCCAGCCTTTCAGAAAACTCAGATATCAGTGTGAACAGAAATGTCTCAGTGGAAAAACCCCGCTTTGGGCCTTTTGCTTACCTATTGTTCTGTTGCACTGAATGTCAGGAAAGACTTGGTCTCAGGCCACCCCTTTGTGAAGGCTGAAGAAAGAGTTTTCAAATGGATATGAATGGGCATCACCTGTGGCTTTTTGCTTAATTGCTTTGGAAAGGGATGTGGCTGAATTAGCCTCTTGGCCTGTGTGTGGCTGTGTCTTACATTCTCAGCACCTGATGGATCTAAAGAATGATCCCATGTGTGCATCAAAAACCATAATGGCGAAAAGATCAGTCATTGTGGATGAAGTCTCTTGCCTTCCTCTGTTAGGTTCCTGACCTCTGTCAAGTGAGAAAATGGATTCTTTGTGTCAAAAGAGTTCCTCAAAGCCCTGCAGAGGTGCTTGGGGTTTCGCATGACTCGAAATCACAAAGAATATATACCTGAAAATTAGTAGGCCTCAAATTGGAGAAACAGAGCATTATTAATGACAGGCTTATTTGATCACTCCTGGTTCACAGGAAGGGTGTCCAGGCCACCCTGACTTTAGGCAAATGAGGGGCAAGTGAGCTTATTTTGGACACTTTCTTGGGCTTCGCCCCTCATGAAAATCTTCAGCCAGACATTATGATGAATGACAATATGTAAGAAGATGAGGGCCATGTGGGAGTCTTTTCGTTTTAATTTTGGTCATTTGTGTGGCAGTTGGAAGAAATGACTGGGTCCACCTGGGCTTGAACTCTGGTGTGATTCCCCTTAGAGACTGAGTTGTGGAACTGACCTTAGAGAAGTATTGCATTGAATTTTGTTGGGATTTTAGGAGGCCACGCATAAGAGTCACCCTTGGAACTGAGATCTAGGCCCAGGGTTGCTTTCCACAGATTTTTCAATTTCTGAAAGAAGTGACCTCACCTCACTTCCTTGGTGATGGAACTCTCTGATCTTGGGATCCAGGAATTCAGGCAAAAAAGCCAGGGCCAGTTCCAGTCAGAGTGGTCTCATTTGTTTGGATTTACCAAGGACAGAGTCAGTCTTTCTTGGTACCTACTCATGTGAGGATGGCCAAATGGCAGGAAATCTCTGAAGAGGGGCCTTTCCTGAGAAAACAGGTAGTGGCTCACAGCTGGCTCCTGACAATTAAATAGAGTTGGCCATGGAGTGCAAATCTGAGACAGGAGTGGCCATTTCGGGGGAACATAGTATGGCCCATAAGTCAGAGGACACTCAAGATAGTCAAAGACCTACTTGGCAGAAGGAGGTGCCTTTGTAGGTTTGGTTGTGGTTTTGTGGTTTTGTCTCATGTTCTGAAAATAGGCAGGGAAGTCGGTTTGTTTGGTTTGGAGTGAACTGTTTCTAGTAAGTCGTTTGGCAAGGCGAGTGTTTCTATGTCTGTGTATCTCACGGTTATCTATGGTTGTAGACATTAGAAAAGATATTGGATCAATGGATATGTCCTGTTTAGTAGAAAGCTTCCCAGAATTCATCCTGCACAATTTATGAATGGACTGCGGCTTGCCTTATCAATTGGCTACACCTGCTATCTTCCTAAGTTCCACTTTTCTTCCTGAATTCTGGCCACTCTCTAGAATAGGCTCATGGTTTTTTGTGCAAGATATATACCACCTCCAAGCTCTGTGACATGGCCATGTACTGAATAGCTGAAGGGAATGGCGAGCATCACAGAAAACTCAGAAATCACTATGACCATTAAAGACTCAGTGGAGAAACCCTGCTTTGTGTCTTTTGGTTACCTATTGTTCTGTTGCCCTAAATGTCAGGAAGGTCTTTGCCTTAGGCCACCCCTTTGTGAAGCCTGAAGAAAACAGTTTTCAAATGGAAATGAATGGGCATCACCTGTGGCTCTTTGCTTAATTGCTTTGAAAAAGATGTGTCTCATTCAGACCATTGGCCCTGTGTGAGGCTGTTGCTTAGTTTCTCATCACCTGATGGATCTAAAGAAAGATTCCATGTGTACATCCAAAACCAAAGTGGCAAAAAGAGCAGTCATTGTGGATGAAGTCTCTCATCTTCCTCTGTAAGGTTCGTGACCTCCATCAAGTGAGAATAGGGATCCTTTGTCTCAAATGAGTTCCTAAAAGCCCTGCAGATTCTATCCCATAGGTGCTTGGGTTTTATCATGACTCCAGTTCACATAAAGAATCTAAAACCCACAGTCAGTAGTCCTCAAATTGGAGAAGAAGAGCAGTATTAATGGCAGGCCTATTTGATCACATCTTGTTCACAGGAAGTGTGTACAGCCACCCTCAGTTTAGTCAAATTAAGGGGCTCGGGAGCTTATTTTTGACACTGGCTTGGGCGGAGTCCCTTATGGAAACCTCCAGCCAGAAGTAATGATGAGTGTCTATATGGAAGAAAATGAGGGTCATGTGGGAGTGTTTTGGTTTTAATTGTGGTCATTTGGGTGGTAGTTGGAAGTGACGACTGGGTCCACCTGGGCTTGAACTCTGGTGTGATTCCCCTTAGATACTGAGTTGAGGTACTGACCTCAGAGAAGTATTGCCATGAATTGAGTTGGGATTTTAGGAGGCCACGCATGAGATTTGCCCTTGGAAACTGAGATCTAGGCCCAGGTTGGCTTTGCACAGAGCACTTGGAATCTCAGCCAGGGTATCACATAATTTTATTCTGAAAGACTTGGCAGCCATAGTTGAGAGTCAAAACACACATGGACCTCACATTGTAGATCTCAATGTGCCTAGCATCATGTGATCATTGGCCACTCTTTAGGAAGCCATGCTTATGAGAGTTCTCCAGAGCTTTCATTGAAATGAGCATCCTCACCATTTAATGGTTCCTGAATGAAGTGAAACCCACAGTGCCTTCAACTTCATCCTTGAAACATGGCTAGATAAATACCGTGAAATTTTTTTAAATTTCCATGACCAGGTGGCACTGGAGAACCTTTGGATATCCTGTTGCTGACTATGAGTATACCAGACAGTGCCTGATGGACTGGGTTTCCAGAAAATGGTGTAGAGCAGAGATGCCAGTAATTTGGAGCCTGCTGAGTAGTGGGCATAGAGGTGCAGTCGGCAGGTGTGTGATAAATCATCTGTGGTGGAGCCATGTGGATCTTCCATTGGCTTCCAAATTGCTTGTGACTGACATGGTGCAGCGAGCAGACCCTTATATGTAAAGGCGTATTTTTATTTGTAGAGGTTTTAGGGCAATGTTCAGAATCACGTTGCTATGGTCAAGAGGCAAGCTATTTGGGATAGAACCTTGGTGGGTGCATTCTCCTGCAGACCCTGACCCACCACACGTGAGAAACTCCCTCCAACACTTTGTCCCAGGTGGACTCCTTGTATTTTGTGAAGCAAATACCAAACTACCAGTGCAGCAGCAAGAAACACCACAAAATGTGGAGGATGACCAAATGGCTTCCCAGTCCACACGGGGAGACACTTAGCCCCCAGTGACCACAGTTTACCTACAAAGATTGAATTCAGCACTGCTGACTCATGTTCATTGGAACATAAGAAACCATGTCCTCCAGGTCACATAGATGCAGACCCAGCTTTGATGCTCTCATTACAAAGGAATCTAAAGCTCCTGACAACAACATATATTTCAAGTGCCCAACCTCAGTGTCAGTTTCTGAAGAAGTCTTTAGGCCAGCAGAGCTCCATATTTGTGGAGTGTTTACCCTGTCCCTTACTTTAGTAAACTACTCTACCACCTCCAATGTTGTGAACTTTTGAGCATATTAAATTCCAGCTATGTATTCCCAGATTTTCTAACTCTTCTCCTCTAATGATGTATTACTTGGGGCGAGGGTAATGTCAAGGCATTGTTCTGGAAGAGAGTGAAATATTTCTCCATGTGTTTTTTCTTTCAATTATTTTATTTCATATTATTTTTTTATTTTTTTAATTGGGTGTTCAAAACATTACAAAGCTCTTGACATATTATATTTCATACATTAGATTCAAGTGGGTTATGAACTCCCATTTTTATCCCAAATACGGATTGCAGAATCATATGTGTTACACATCTGCATTTTTATAATGCCCTATTAGTAACTGTTGTATTCTGCTACATTTTCTATCCTCTAGTATCCCCACTCCCCTCCCATCTTCTCTCTCTACCCCATCTACTTTAATACATTTATATCTTTGTTAATTTTCCCATTCCCCTGACAACCTCTTATATGTAATTTTGTGTAACAATGAGGGTCTCCCTCCATTACCATGCAATTTCCTTTATCTCTCTCTTTCCGACCCCCACCTCATGTCTCTGTTTAATGTTGATCTTTTCTTCCTGCTCTTCCTCCCTGCTCTGTTATTAGTTGCTCTCATTATATCAAAGAAGACATTTTTATTTGTTTTTTAGGGTTTGGCTAGCTTCACTAAGCATAATCTGCTCAAGTGCCATCCATTTCCCTGCAAATTCAATGATTTTGTCATTTTTTAATGATGCATAATACTCAATGGTGTATAAATGCCACATTTTTTTATCCATTCATCTACTGAAGGGCATCTGGGCTGGTTCCACAGTCTAGCAATTTTGAATGGTGCTGCTATGAACATCAATGTGGCAGTATCCCTGTAATATGCTCTTTTAAGGTCTTCAGGGAATAGTCTGAGAAGGGCAATAGCTGGGTCAAATGGTGGTTCCATTCCCAGCTTTCCCAGGATTCTCCATACTGCTTTTCAAATTTGCGACAACAGTTTGCAGTCCCACCAGCAATGTACAAGAGTACCCTATTCTCCACATCCTCGCCAGCACTTGTTATTTGACTTCATAATGGCTGCCAATCTTACTAGAGTAGGATGGTTTCTTAGGGTGATTTTAATTTGCATTTCTCTGACTGCTAGAGATGGTGAGCATTTTTTCATTTACTTACTGATTGATTGTATGTCCTCCTCTGAGTAGTGTCGGTTCAGGTCCATGGTCCATTTTTTGATTGGGTTATTTATCATCTTATTGTCTAATTTTTTGAGTTCTTGGTGTACTCTGGATATTAGGGCTCTATCTGAAGTGTAAGGAGTAAAAATTTGTTCCCATAATTTAGGCTCCCTATTTACCTCTCTCATTTTTTATACTGCTGAGAAAAAACTTTTCAGTTTAAGTAAGTCCCATTTGATGATTCTTGTTATTAACTCTTCTGCTATGGGTGTCCTGTTAAGGAATTTGGAGCCCGGCCCCACATTATGTAGATCGGAGCCAACTTTTTCTTGTATCAGATGCAGAGTCTCTTATTTGATATCTAGCTCCTTGATCCACTTTGAGTTAACTTTTGTGCCTGGCAAGAGGAGGGGATTCGGTTTCATTTTGTTACATATGGATTTCCATTTTTTACAACACCATTTGTTGAAGATGCTATATTTCCTCCATTGCATGCTTTTAGCTCCTTTATCAAATATAGCATAGTTGTAGCTTTGTGAATTAGTCTTTGTGTCCTCTATTCTGTACCATTGGTCAACCTGCCAGTTTTGGTACCAGTGCCATGCTGTTTTTGTTAATATTGCTCTGTAGTATAGTTTTAAGCCCGGTATCGCTATACCGCCTGATTCACACTTCCTGCTAGAATTCCTTTTGCTATTCTGGGTCTTATATTTTTCCATATGAATTCCATGATTGCTTTATCTATTTCTACAAGAAATGCCATTGGGATTTTGATTGGCATTGCATTGAACCTATAGAAAACTTTTGGTAATTTCGCCATTTTGATGATGTTAGTTCTGTCTATCCAGGAACAGGGTATATTTTTCCATCTTCTAAGATCTTCTTCTACTTCTCTTTTTAGGGTTCTGTAGTTTTCATTGTATAAGTCTTTCACCTTTTTTGTTTGGTTGATTTTCAAGTATTTAATTTTTTTGAGGGTATTGTGAATGGAGTGTTTTTCCTCATTTCTGTTTCAGGAGGTTTGTCGCTGATATACAGAAATGCCTTTGATTTATGCGTTTTGATTGTATATCCTGCCACTTTGCTGAATTCATTTATTAGTTCTAGTAGTTCTTTTGTAGACCCTTTTGGGACTTCTATGTATAGAATCATGTCACCAGGAAATAGTGATAATTTTCGTTCTTATTTTCCTATTTTTATGCCTTTGATTTCTTTCGTCTGTCTAATTGCTCTGGCCAGTGTTTTGAGAACTATATTGAATAGAGAAGTGGTGACAGAGAGCATCCCTGTCTTGTTCCAGATTTTAGAGGGAATGCCTTCAATTTTTCTCCATTCATAATGATGCTAGCCTGAGACTTAGCATAGATAGCTTTTACAATGTCGAGGTTAGTTCCTGTTATCCCTATTTTTCTAATGTTTTGAACATAAAGGGATGCTGTACTTTGTCAAATGCTTTTTCTGCGTCTATCGAGATGATCATATGGTTCTTATCTTTATGTCTATTGATGTGATGAATAACATTTATTGATTTTCGTATTTTGAACCATCGTTGCATACCAGGGATGAATCCTACTTGATCCTGGTGAACAATTTTTTTGATGTGCCTTTGTATTCGATTAGGCAGATTTTTATTGAGGATTCTTGCATCTAGGTTAATCAGATATATTGGTCAGTAGTTCTCTTTCTTTGAGGTGTCTTTTTCTGGTATTGGAATTAGGGTGATGTTGGCCTCATAAAATGAATTTGGCTGAGCTCCCTCTTTTTCTATTTCCTGAAATAACTTGAAAAGTATTGGTATTAATTCTTCTTTAAAGGTTTTGTAAAACTCCGCTGAATAGCCATCCGTTCCTGGGCTTTTCTTGGTTGGTAGTCTTTTGATTGCTTCTTCTATTTCATCCATTGATATTGGTCGGTTTAAATTGTGTGTATCCTCCTGACTCAGTTTGGGCAAATCATATGACTTAAGAAATTTATCGATGTCTTCACTATTTTCTATTTTATTGGAATAATGGTTTTCAAAATAATTTCTAATTGTCTTCTGTATTTCTGTAGCATCTGTTGTGATGTTGCCTTTTTCATCCCATATGTTAGTAATTTGAGTTCTTTCTCTTGTTTTCGTCTTTAGCATGGCTAAGGGTCTGTTGATCTTATTAATTTTTTCGAAGAACCAACTTTTAGTTTTGTTAATTTTTTCAATAGTTTCTTTTGTTTCAATTTCGTTGATTTCCACTCTGATTTTAATAATTTCTTGCCTTCTGCTAAATTTGCTGTTGTTTTGCTCTTCCTTTTCTAGGGCTTTGAGATGAAGTGTGAGCTCACTTATTTGTTGGTTTTTCCTTTTTTTTCAGGAATGACCTCCAGGCGATGAATTTCCCTCTTAAAACTGCTTTCATTGTGTCCCATAGATTCCGATATGTTGTGTCTATAATTACATTTATCTCTAAGAATTTTTTGATTTCCTCCTTTATGTCTTCTGTAACCCATTGATCATTCAGTAACATATTGTTCATTTTCCATGTGATGTAGAATTTTTCCTTCCTTCTTTTATCATTGATTTCCAGTTTCATTCCATTATGATCAGATAAAATGCATGTTATTATCTCCACACCTTTATATTTACTGAGGGTTGCCCTATGGCATCATATATGGTATTTTTTTGAGAAGGATCCATGTGCTGCTGAGAAAAAAGTATATCCACTTGATGATGGTTGATATATTCTATATATGTCAGTTACATGTTGGTTATTGATTGTGATATTGAGTTCTATACTTTCTTTATTCAACTTTTGTTTGGAGGATCTGTCCAATGGTGATAGATGTGTGTTGAAGTCACCCATAATTATTGTGTTGAGGTCTATTTCATTTTGGAGCTTGAGGAGAATTTGTTTCCTGAACATCGTAGCACCATTATTTAGTGCATAAATATTGATAATTGTTATGTCTTGTTGGTGAATGGTTCCTTTTAACAGTATATAATGTCCTTCCTTATCCCTTTTGATTAACTTAGTCTTGAAGTCGATTTTATTTGATATGAGGATGTCCACCCCTGCTTGCTTATGAGGATAAGTGTGCATGGTGTATTTTTTCCCAACCTTTCACCTTCAGCCTGTGTGTCTTTGCATTTCAGATGTGTCTCCAGGAGGCAACATATTGTTGGATTTGTTTATTTAATCCAAGTTACCAGCCTATGTCGCTTTATTGGAGAGTTGAAGCCATTTACATTCAGAGTTACTATTGATGTATGGTTTGTACTGCCAGCCATGTTTGATTATTTATCTTTTTTTAAATTTAGTTTGTTTCTCCATGATAAGCTTTCACCCTGCCTCTGTCATTACCAAGGTACTTCCCACTGATGGTTTTGGTTGTTGTTTTTCATTTCTTTCTTGTGTAGTGTTTTGCTCAAGACGCTTTGTAAAGCTTGTTTTCTGGCTTCAAATTCTTTTAGCTTTTGTTTATCATGAAAGATTCTTATTTTATTGTCGTACCTGATGGTTAATTATGCTGGATACATAATTCTTGGTTGGCATCCATTGTCTTTCAGTGTTTGAAATACGTTTTTCCAGGATCTTCTCGCTTTCAGCATCTGTGATCAAATATCCGTTGTTAACCTTATTGGTTTACCACTGAATGTATTCTGCCTCCATTCTCTTGTAGATTTATTATTTTCTCTTTGTTCTGTATATTGGATATCTTCATAACAATGTGTCTTGGCATTCGTCTACTGTGATTTTGTGTGCTCTTGTCCTGTATGCATCTACAATTTGTATATCCATTTCCTTTTTTATTTCTGGAAAGTTTTCTGTAATTATTTCATTCAGCAGTTTTCTCATTCCCTTGGTTTGAGTCTCTGTACCTTCCTCTATCCTGATGACTCGTAAGTGTGGTTTTATTTATGT
Organism: Callospermophilus lateralis; assembly: GCF_048772815.1. NCBI lineage: Eukaryota > Metazoa > Chordata > Mammalia > Rodentia > Sciuridae > Callospermophilus > Callospermophilus lateralis. The sequence continues at coordinate 888,778 of NW_027514369.1, read as the reverse complement.
TATCCCAAATCTCTTGGATGTTTTTCTTGTGATTTTTTTGCCAGCCTTTCTGAGTTGGCTGGACTCGTTTCAAGATGATATATTTTGTCTTCATTATCTGACGTTCTGGCTTCTACTTGCTCCACTCTGTTAGTGATACTCTCAATGGAGTTCTTAATTTGGTTTATCATTTCCTTCATTTCTAGAATTATTGTTTGATTTTTTTTATAATCTCTATCCACTGATAAAGATGCTTAACTTTTTCTTTTATATGTTTATGTAATTCATTTTCAATGTTTTCTTTTACTGTTTGGATTTTCTGTCTCGTATCTTCTTTAAGTTTCCATTCCATCTGTCTAAGGTATTCCTTGAGTTCTTTATATGACCACTTTTCTGATGAATCCTGGTCCTCCTGAATATTTAGGGTGTTCTTCGTTGTTTGTTCTCCTTTTCTTCCTTGCTTGTTTATGCTGCTCATGTTACTTCTTGTTCTGTTTGACTGCTGAGTTACTGTTTACTCTTATAAATTTATTTGATGCTTGGGAGGAAAGATTTTAGAAGGGAAGGGAAAAAGTCACTAAAGAGAATGAGAGTAGGCAGGTAGAATGCAAGGAATGGGAAATAAGAAAATTGAAAAGAAATGAAATACAATAGAAAAAATAGAAAATAAAGAATGAAAATGATTTTTTTTTAAAATGATAATGATAATATAAAATTAAAATTAAAATTTTAAAAAATAATAATAACAAATTAGGGGAGGGGAGGGGGGATTGTAGAGGAAAGGAAAGGCAGCAGAATACAACAGTTACTAGTATGGTATTATGTAAAAATGTGGATGTGTAACCCATGTGATTCTGCAATCTCTACTTGGTTTAAAAAAGGGAGTTCATAACTCACTTGAAGCTAATGTATGCTGATGTATGAAATATGATATGTCAAGAGCTTTGTAGGGTTTTGAACAACCAATAAAAAAATAAAATAAAATAGAATTATTTTGCCATTTAAAAAAAAAGAAAATAAATTTGAAGTTTATCTATGATCCAGGGGCAAGTTAAATGAAACAGTTTCCAGTTGTTAAGTCACCAAAAAATTTATTATTTCATGTGTTATTTATTTGCTTTGTAGTATGTTTAAATTTTATTTTTGGAAAGTTTTTAACCTTATTAAATTTGTTTATTTGTTGTGGGGGAAACAATTGTATATAGGTTAAGTATTGTTTATCAAAAATGCTTAGAACAAGAAGCATTTCAGATTTTGGATTTTTTTGGAATTATGGAATATTTATACACACATAATCTTGGGGATAAGACACAAGTGTAAATATGAAATTCATTTATATTTCATACATGCCTTAGACCCATAGCCTGGAGGAAATTTCATACAACATTTTTAGTATACCTGCATTTTGACTGTAACCTGTCAAATGAAGCCAAGTAGGAAACTTTTCACTTGTCACATTCCAGTACTAAAACACGTTAGATTTGGCATTTTGGATTTGGGATTTGGGGATTAGGGGTGCCCAGTTTCCAGAGAGCAAATTCTATTTTTCTACTAAAGTAAACTCATTTATCATAGTAAGTTGTCCTAAGTTAATTATCTTTGTATCCACAAAATTCCTAAAACTTATTGTGGTGCCTATATTTCTCCTTAAAATCATATTTCAAACATTTAATCTTGCTTCATTGAATAAAAACAAATCATATTTTCATCTAATTTTTAGATTCTTTAATTAATTAACACAATTGCTGTCTTATTAAAGGTTCTTTCACTTAAAATACATATTTTACATTGATATTAATAATAGATGTTCTGGAATTATCAATAAAATTTTTATACAATAGCTTTTGCTCCCTGTATTTTCAAACACCACTTAACTTGAGTGTTTGTGTTGCAAACAACTTAGAGCTGATTTTGTATTTTTACTTCAAATGACATTTTCTACACACTTTCATTTATTTTTTATAATTTATTCTTTTTTACTAGTTTTTTTAGTTGTTGATGGATCCTTATTTAATTAATTAATTTATATGCAGTGCTTAGAATCCAACCAGTGCCTCACACATGCTAGACAAGTGCTCTACCACTGAGTCACAACTCTAGCCCACTCCAGTTTATTCTTAAAATTCACATTTTTTATAGTTTATGTATAGGTATTTTTTTATTGGCTCTACACAGCACTGGTATACTATCATATTTCTTTTTTTAATTGGTTCTTTTTATACATAACATTAAGATTATACATAACATTAAGATTCATTTTGGCATAATTATAAAAGCATGAAATATAATTTGCTCTAATTCAGTCCCCAGTACTTCCTCTTTTTCTCCTTTCCTCCCTCTTTCTGTTCCCTTCCCTCCACTCTACTGATCTTTCCGATATTTACTTTTAGTTTGGGGGGATTGTGCAGGTGTGTGTTGTGTGTATACATAATGGTGAGATCCAATACGTTTTTTTCCCTTTCATTTGTTGTTTTATGGTAATACCGTGTGATTATTTTTATAGTGTTTAAGTTCTTTTATGAGGATTTTGGAAAATAAAAGCAATAAATTTGTGTTCTCAGATGGTCATCATGAACCGGAAAAAAAAATAAAATAAAATAAAAAAATTTAAAACATTTTTTAAAAGTTAAAGAACAGCAACAAAAAAATGAAAATAAAAGAAAACAAACAAAAAAAAACAAAAACAAAAAAACAAATTAAAATAATAATAATAACAATAAATGCAGTCATAGATTGCAATAAACTTCTTTTCCAGTAGGTAGAGCTGTGCCCACTGGGCCAAGCTTCTCCTTTCAATAAGTGCGAACCAATCACTGTGCAGCAGCTCTTCCTCCCAGACTGGGTGGGTGTCCAATCCTGAGTGCCTAGGGCCTTCTTTTGTGTTTCCTCAAGCCAGGCCCCACTCACCTGTGACACTCACCACAATACTTGCTACATGCCAGGTCTGCTGCTCCTAGGAGCCCTGTTTTCATGAACGCCTGGGAACACTCTCCCTGTTTGTCTCCCTCAGACCCTAAGTTTGTAGAGCTTAGGCCTGAGAACCCCCAGCGAATTTGCTTGCACTCCGGAAGCCATGCCCCCGGAAGCTGGAGCAAGAGACTTCAGTTTTCAGCACTGGTGGGAGCGGTGGCCTGGAGGTCTGCACCACGAGTCCCGTGCCACTCCTAATTCCCTCGGTCTGGCTATCGCGCTCAAGGGAGAGCTGGGAGGGGCTCTTAAGATTTCCCCACAAGTTCGCAAATTTACAGGAATTTGTTTCACTTTCAATCACTTCCTGCTTCAGGACACATGTATTCTTCCATGTTTCTTGACAGGTCTTTTCATGAGAGTTCTTTCAAGACACATTACTTTCAATTTCCATAATCACTTTTGAAGCAAAACTCACATAAACTTTATGATGAATTATAACTCTGATATTACCATTAGATGTATGACTGGTTGGAATTAATGATTGCATAACGATATAGGATTTCTTATATATTTTCAGATAAAAATTCAATCCATTATTTAAAGTGGAACGAGTTATATTATTTATTCACAGTATGGTCTATTCATGCATTATCTCTATATTCATAGACGCAGTGTACACTTCTTTATACCCCCAATACTAATTTATATGTCTTCAAAATATTGCTCCCTGAAATGTTGGAAGAAATACTCATGTCACCTGATCTACTTATACATTTAATCACAGAAATATTCGGAACACAAAATGCAAAGCTCACACTTATGTTTGTACCAAAGCCTAAAAGGAAAGTAAACATGGATTACTAAAAACATCCATGTCCAGCTTGCCTAATGCTCTCAAATATCAATCCTATTGGTGACTACATATTTGTTTCTTCTTAAGATTATATATTCAAACTCAACCCTACTGAAAATGTATAATCCTATCCCTCACTTTATACATTGCCTGATTTCATTATGGCTCTATTTCTATCTGTTTCCTACATATTTTCCCCAGTTCATCATTGTGACTGACTCTTCACATGTGCTGACATTTACATTCACACTCTAATCAATAACCTATTGCTAATAAACGTTTGTTCCTAATCCTATACTCATTCTTTTTCTAAACCTACCGACTATCTTCCTAATCCTACCGACTATCCTTTTTTGACTGGATATTCTCTTCTACATTCAATCAAGCAAGGTACAAGGTCTTATGCCATTGTATATTGATCTACCTGAGACCTCTGTGCAGAATGTAATTTTATTCTAAGTATCACAATCAAGGGTCCAATGCCCTTCTGGGCTTCAAATGTTACCTAGATTTCTAGTTTCACACTTATATTTCACATATATATTCTAGTAAATATCGCAGTTTCAAATACCATTATTCATTCTGCAGGATGATTCCTAAACCAAATCCAACATGTTATTGACCCTAAACGTACACTGTTCCCTCAATCTAACTTTACAGAAGAGCAGGGACAGAGTTGGTCTTACAATACAGGAATGTAGGGGATCTTCCACCTGCTGAGAACCTCAAAGGTCCATGCAGACATGATCCCTGGAAAAGAGGTAGGCAGCTATGAAGGACCTGAGAGAGCAAAAGTCATCTTCCATGGCAAACAACCTTGTCAGGATGAAGGGGTGTGTCTGAATCAGCCACTTTCTTCTTAATGTAGAGAAGATGGACCAAACAAGGTCTGTGTGGAGAGCTGTTCCCGTGTGTCTATGGTTGATATACCATTCTAACTTGTGACAGTGTCACAGGAAGTAGGGGCAGCCTCCATCTCATGGGACCCTTGGAAGCAGCTATTAGGACAAAGTGTTTGCCAAGGCATTGACCTCATTCAGTTCCTGAAGGAAGTGACCTACCTTACTTCTTTGGTGATGGAACTCTCTGAACTTGGGATCCAGGAAGCCAGGCATCCAGAGCCAGTCCCAGTCCCAGTACCAGTGGGCTCACTTGTTTTGTTTTACCAATGACAGATTCTGTCTTTCTTGGTACCTACTGATGTGAGGATGGCCAAATATCAGGAGAGCTCTGAAGATGGGCCTTTCCTTAGTAAGTAGGTAGTGACTCACCGCTGGCTCCTAACAACTACACAGAGTTGGCCAAGGAGACCAGATCTGCCACAGTACAGGCCATTTCGGGTGAACATAGTAGGGCCCGCTAGTCAGAGGTCACTCTGGATATTCAGAGACTTACTTGGGGGAAGGAGGTGCTTTGTGTTTGTGGGTGTGAGTTTGTGGTTTTGTCTCATTTTCTTAGAATAGGTAGGAAAGCTGGTATGTCTGGTTTGCAGTGGACTGTTTCTAGATAGTCTTTTGACAAGGCAAGTGTTTCTATGTCTGTGTATAACACTGTGTCCGTGGTTGTAGACATTAGAAAAGAGAATGCATCAATGAATGTGTCCTGTCTAGTAGAAAGCTTCCCAGCATTCATCCTGCCAAATTTATGACTGCACTGCAGGTTGCCTTATTGATGGGCAACACCTACTATCTTCCTAAGTTTCAGATTTCTTCCTGAATTCTGACCAATCTGCAGAATAGACTCATGGTTTTGTGTCCAAGATAGGTACCACCCCAAGCTCTGTCACATGGCCATGTACTGAATAGCTGAAGGTAATGGCGAGCTTCTTAGAAAACTCAGATATCAGTGTGACCAGGTAAGTCTCAGTGGAGAAACCATGCTTTGTGCCTTTTGCTTACCTATTTTTCTGTTTCACTGAATGACAGGAAGGTCTTTGCCTCAGGCCACCCCTTTGATAAGCATGAAAAAAACAGTTTTCATATGGAAATGATTGGGCATCACCCGTGGCTCTTTGCTTAATTGCTTTGAATGGGATGTGTCTGAATCAGCCTCTTGGCCCTATGTGAGGCTGTGGCTTATATTCTCAGCACCTGATGGATATAAAGAAAGATCCCATGTGTGCATCCAAAGCTAAAATGGCAAAATTCAGTCATTGTGGATGATGTCTCTCTCCTTCCTCTATTAGGTTGCAGACAATCATCAAGTGAGTATAGGGATCCTTTGGGTCAAATGAGTTTTTCAAAGCCATGCAGAGGTGCTTGGGTTTTCTCATGATTCCACTTCACATAAAGAATCTAAACCCCACAGTCAGTAGGCCTCAAATTGGAGAAGCAGAGTAGTTGTAATGGCAGGCCTATTTGATCACTCCTGGTTCACAGGAATGGTGTCCAGGCCACCCTGACTTTAGGCAAATGAGGGCCAAGGGAGCTTATTTTGGACACTCTCTTGCGCTGCACCCCTCATGGAAATCTCCAGCCAGAGGTTATAATGAGGGTCTATGTGGAAGAAGATGAGGGCCATGTGGGAATGTTTTGGTTTTAATTTTGGTAATTTGTGTGGCAGTTGGAAGGGATGACTGGGTCCCCCTCGGCTTGTACTCTGGTGTAATACTCCTTAGAGACTGAGTTGTAGAACTGACCTCAGAGAAGTATTGCCATGAATTGTGTGGGGATGTTAGGAGGCCACACATGAGAGTCGCCCTTGGAAACTGAGATCTAGGCCAAGGGTGGCTTTCCACAGAACACTGAGAATCTCAGCCAGGATATCACATGATTTTATTCTGAAAAACTTGGCAGCCATAGTTGAGAGTCAAAACACACATGGACCTCACATTGTAGACCTCAATGGGCCTGGCTTCATGTGACCTTTTGGCCACTATTTGGGATGCCTTGCCTGTGATTGTTCTCCAGAGCTTTCATTGAAATGAGCTTCCTTAACATTTAATGGTTCCTGAATGAATTGAAACCCACAGTGACTACAACTTCTTCCTTGAATAATGGCTAGATAAATACCATGAAATTTTTGAAATTTCAATGACCAGTTGGCACTGGAAAACCTTTGGATGTCCTGATGCTGATCATGAGTATACCAGACAGTGCCTTGATTGACAGGGTTTCATAAAAATGGTGTAGAACAGAGATGCCAGTTAGTTGGTGCCTGCTGATTAGTGGGCCTAGAGCAGTGGTGAGCAGATGTGTGACAAAACATCTGTGGTGAGGCCACGTGGAACTGCCATTGGCGTCCAAATGGCTTGTGACTGATATGGTTTCAGCCAACAGACCCAATAGGTAAAGGCATCTTGTTATATGGAGAGGGTTCAGGGAAATGTTCAGAATCAGGTTGCTATGGTCAAGGGGGAAAGCTATGTGGGATAGAAGCCTGGTTATTGCATTCTCCTGCAAACCCTCACCCACCACACGTGACAGAACTCCCTCCAACAATGTGTCCCAATTGACCTCCTTTATTTCGTGAAGCAAATACCAAACTCCCAGTGCAGCAGCAAGAAACACCACTAAAAGTGGAGGATGAACAAATGTCTTCCCAGTTAGCACAGGGAGAAACTTAGCCCCAGTGTCCACAGTTTAGGTACAAAAAAAGAATTCAGCACTGCTGCCACATGTTCAATGAAAAATAAGAAACCATGTCTTACAGGACACATATATGCAGAACCAGCTTTGATGGTCTCTCTATAAAAGAACTAAATCTCCTGAAAACAACATGTATTTCAAGTGCCCAACCTCAGAGGCAGTTTCTCAAGAATTTTTTCGGCCAGCAGAGCTCCATGTTTGAGGAGTGTTGACCTTTTGCCTTACTATTTTGAACTCTGCTACCATCTCCAAGGTTGTGAACTCCTGAGCAAATTCCATTCCAGATATGTATTCACAGATTTTCTAACTCTTCTCCTCTAACTGTATCTTACTTTGGTAAAAGATAATGTCAAGGCATTGTTCTGGATGAGACTGGGAAGATTTTGTGGTAGCACATATTTGCATAGACATTGGATTCATTTTTCAATTTCCCTTTAAAACACTGAATCTCTAACCCTAACCAATTCCAAACTAGACTCTGACTACTAATCCTAATATGATGGAGAAAAATAACAAAAAACAGAAAAGAAGTACAAGCAGTTCAGAGGAGGCAAGGTGTATACTTGGACTTGCCTTTTGCATAATATAGGGTAGGAGTTATAAATCTTGCAAATTTTTTTTGAAATAGTTCTCCATGTGCTTTTAAAGTTAACAAATATGTGAATTCCTTTCTCCCTTTCTCTGTAGCCTATTAAGCACATGTATTTTTATATGCACATATAGAATTCTACCTGGTACCACACGTACATTCTTGTGAGGTGGTTGACTTGGCAGATACAAATTGTGAGAAGAGATCACTCCTCGTAAATGCTATTGGAACTGAAATTTCAAACTATGGGTGAACTTTCTAATTGAACAACATTATACATAAATCCATGTTCAGTATAATGAATATTTTTGGATCTGTGGATGATATATATTTCATGATGGATTTTGATTGGCATATATATTGTTAGTTTTTAATGTCTCTCTCTCTCTGTCTCTCTCTCTGTCTCTCTCTCTCTCTCTCTCTCTCTCTCTCTATATATATATATATATATATATATATATATATATATACTCTCCAGATATTTCAAAATATGTAATATATGTGACTTATTATACACGCCCAAAATTCATTCATATTCATTTATGTGGATTTATAATCAACTTTTCACAAGATTATTTTCCAAACTATTCATCCACCTGAAATTCATATTTGTTTCCTAGTACTGACAACTAACTTCAGTGAATGGTGTATACAAATCCTAATATTTCTACAGTAACTGACCCAGTTTAACATCAATGCAAGTAGATTCCTATGGGACATGATATGTATTTTGACGTTCATATTTATTCAACAGTGGGACATTATTATTTCTTCAGTTTATGCACATCATAATATATATATTTCATCCAAAAGTTCAAAAATATATAGGAATTTGTTTCACTTTCAATCACTTCCTGCTTCTGAAAACATGTATTCCTCCATGTTTCTTTACTGCTCTTTTCATGAGACTTCTTTCCAAACACATTATTTTCGATTTCCATAATCAATTTTGAAGCAAAACTCACACACTCTTCATGAAAATCCTAATACTAATATTATCATTGATGTATAACTGGTTGTAATGAATGTCTGTATATCAATATTTGATTTCCTGTATTTTTTCAGATATCAATTCAATCCATTATTTATAGTGGAATGAGTATAGGTTTTATTCAGAGTATGTTCCATTCATGCATTATCTGTATATTCATAGAAACAGGGTACACCTGTTTGTACCCCCAATACTAATTTATACGTCTTCAAAATATTGCTCCCAGAAATGGTGGAAGATATACTCATGTCACCTGATCTAGATATATATTTTATTACAGTAATATTATGGACACAAAATGCAAAGGTCACACTTATGATTGTACCAAAGCCTAAATGGAAAGTGAGCATGGATTAGTAATAACATCCATGTCCAGGTTGCCTAATGCTCTCAAATGTCAATCCAATTGGTGACTACATATTTGTTTCTTGCTAAGATTATATATTCAACCTCAACCCTGTTGAAAATGTCTAATCCTGTAACTCACATTATACTTTGCCTGATTTCCTTTTGTCTCAATTGATATTTACTTTCCTACATATTTTCCCCAGTTCATCATTGTGAATGACTCTTCACATGTGCTGACATTTACATTCACTCTCTACCCGAAACCCTATTGCTAAAAAAGTTTTTGTCCAAATCCTATACTCACTCTTCTTTCTAAACCTACTGACTATCTTCCTAATCCTATCGACTATCCCTTTTTGACTGCATGTTCTCTTAGACATTCAATCATCCAAGGTAAAGGTCCTATGCCATTGTATAGCGATTAATCAGAGACATCTGTGCAGAACATAATTCAAAGCTAAGTATCCTACCCAAGGGCCCAATATACTTCTGGGCTTCAAAACTTACATAGATTTGGGTTTTCAAACTTATATTTCACCTATATATTCTTTTAAATTTCGCACGTTCCCAATAACATTATTCATCCCGCAGAATGATTCCCAACTGAATTCGAACCTGTTATTAACCATAACCATACGCTGTTCCCTCAATCTACCTTTACAGAGGAGCAGGGATAGAGTTGGTCTTACAATACAGGAATGTAGGGAATCTTCCACCTGCTGAGAACCTCAAAGGTCAATGCAGAAATGATCCTTGGAGAAGTTGTAGGCAGCTATGTAGTACCAAAGAGAGCAAAAGTCTTCTGACATGGTAAAGAACCTGGACAGGATGAAAGGATGTGTCTGAATCAGCCTCTCTCTTCTTAATGTAGAGAAGATGGACCAAAGCAGGCCTGTATGGAGAGAAGTTCCCCGGTGCATATGGTTGATATACCATTCTAACTTGTGACAGTGTCACAGAAAGTAGGAACAGCCTCCATCTCATGAGACCCTTGGCAGCAACTGTTAGGACAATGTGGTTGCCAAGGCAGTGACCTCATTCATTTCATGAAGAAAGTGACTTCACCTAACTTACTTGGTGATGGAACTCTCTGAACTTGGGATTCAGGAAGCCAGGCATCCAGAGCCAGTCCCAGTAACAGTCCTAGTGGGATCACATGTTTGGTTTTACCAAGGGCAGAGAGAGTCTTTTTTGGTACCTACTGATGTGAGAATGGCCAAATGCCAGGACAGCTCTGAAGAGGGTCCTTTCCTAAGAAAACAGGTAGTTGGTTATCGCTGGCTCCTGACAACTTCACAGATTTGGCCACAGAGACCAGATCTGAGACAGGGCAGGCCAGTTCAGGGTAACAATATGGTCCACAGTCAGAGGACACTCCGGATTGTCACAGACATATTGGGGGAAGGAAGTGCCTTTGTGGGTGTGGGTGTGAGTTTGTGGTTTTGTCTCATGTTCTGAGAATAGGCAGGAAAGGCGATTTGTTTGGATTGGAGTGGACTGCTTCTAAAAAGTCGTTTGACAAGGTGAGTGTTTCTATATCTGTGTATCTCACTGTGTCCGTGGTTGTAGACATAAGAAAAGAGAATGCATCAATGGATATGTCCTGTCTAGAAGAAAGTTTTCCATCATTCATCCTACCCAATTTATGACTGGACTGCAGGTTGCTTTATGGATGGGCAACCCCTACTATCTTCCTAAGTTCCTGTTTTCTTCCTAAATTTTGGCCACTACCCAGAATAGGCTCATGGTTTTGTGTCCAAGATATGTAACACCTCCAAGCTCTGTGACATGGCCATGTACTGGATAGCTGAATGGAATGGCGAGCATCTCAGGAAACTCAGATATCAGTGTGACCAGGAAAGTCTCAGTGGAGAAACACTGTTTTGGGCCTTCTGCTTACCTATTTTTCTGTTGCCCTGAATGTCAGGAAGGTCCTTACCTCAGGACACTCCTTTTTGAAGCCTGAAGTAAACAGTTTTTAAATGCAAATGAATGGACATCACCTGTGGTGCTTTGCTTAATTGCTTTCGAAAGGGATGTGTCTGAATCAGCTGCTTGCCTCTGGGTCAGGCTATGGATTAGATTCTCAGCACCTGATGGATATAAAGAAAGTTCCCATGTGTGTATTGAAAACGAAAATGGTAAAAATATCAGTCATTGTGGATGAAGTTTCTTGCCTTCCTCTGTTAGGTTCCTAACCTCCATCAATTGAGAATAGGATCCTCTGGGTCAAATGAGTTCTTTGAACTCCTGCAGAAGTGCTTGGGTTCTCCCATGATGCCAAATCACATACAGAATCTATGCCTGACAGTCAGTTGGCCTCAAATTGGAGAAGCAGAGCAGTATTAAAGGCAGGCCTATTTGATCACTCCTGGTTCACAGAAAGGGTGTCAAGGCCACCCTCATTTTAGGCAAATGACGGGCAAGGGTGCATATTTTGGACATTGCCTTGGGCTGCGCTCCTCATGGAAACCTCCAGCAAGAGTTTATGATGAGTGTCTATATGGAAGAAGATGAGGGTCATGTGGGAATGTTTTGGTTTCAATTGTGGTCATTTGTGTGGCGGTTGGAAGATATGACTGGGTCCACATGGGCTTGAACTCGGGTGTGATTCTCCTTCGAGACTGAGTTCTGGAACTGACCTCAGAGAAGTATTGCCATTAATTGTGTTGGGATTGTAGGAGGCCACGCATGAGAGTCACCCTTGAAACCTGAGATTGGGCCCTGGGTGGCTTTCCACAGAGCACTGAGAATCTGAACCAGGATATCACATGATTTTATTCTGAAAGACTTGGCAGCCATAGTTAAGAGTCAAAACACACATGGACCTCACATTTTAGACCTCAATGGGCCTGTCTGCATATGACATTTTGACCACTCTTTGGAAAGCCTTGCCTGTGAGAGTTCTCCAGAGCTTTCATTGAAATGAGCTTCCTCACCATTTAATGGTTCTTGGATGAATGGAAACCCCAAAGTGCCTCCAACTTCATTCTTGAACAATGAATAGATAAATACCATGAAATTTTTGAAATTCCCAATGACCAGGAGGCACTGGAGAACCATTGGATGTCCTATTGCTGCTCATGAGTGTACCAGACAGTGCCTTGATTGACTGGAGTTCTTGAAAATGGTGTGGAACACAGATGCCAGTAAGTTGGAGCCTGCTGAGTAGTGGGCCTAGAGCAGTGGTGTGCAGTTGTCTGATAATATATTTGTGGTGTGGCCATGTGGGTGTGTCATTGGCTTCCAAATGGCTTGTGACTGACTTGGTGCAGCCAGCAGAAAATTATATGAAAAGGCATCTGGTTATATGGACAGGTTTCAGGGCAATGTTCAGAATCAGGTTGCTATGGTCAAGGGAGCAAGAAATGTGGGATAGAAGCCTGGTTGGTGCATTCTCCTGAAGACCCTGACCCACCACACCTTACAGGACTCCCACCAGCACTGTGACCCATTTGAAATCCTTGTATGTTGTGAAGCAAATACAAAACACCCAGTGCAGCAGCAAGAAACACCACGAAAATTGGAGAATGACCAAATGGCTTCAAAGTCCACACAGGGAGACACTTAGCCCCCAGTGGCCACAGTTTATCTACAAAGAGAGAATTCATCACTGCTTCCTCATGTTCATTAGAAAATAAGAAACCATATCCTCCAGGTCACATAGATGCAGACCCAGCTTTGATGGTCTCCGTACACAGGGAGCTAAAGCTCCTGACAACAACATATTCTTCAAGTATCCAACCTCAGAGGCAGTTTCTCAAGAAGTCTTAATGCCAGCATAGCTCCATGTTTGTGGAGTGTTTACACTGTCCCTTACTTTTGGAAACTCCTCTACCACCTCCAAGGTTGTGAACTCCTGAACATTTTCCATTCCAGGTATGTATTCACAGATTTTCTAACTCTTCTTCTCTAATTGTGTCTTACTAGGGGCGAAGATATTGTCAAGGCATTGTTCTGGATGATAGTGGGAATTTTTTGTAGCACATATTTGCATACACATTGGATTTATTTTCCTATTTTCCATTTGAAATACTGAATAACTGACACTAACCCATACCCTAATAGACTCTTACTACTAATCCTAATATGATGGAGTAAAATAACCCAAACAGAATAGAAATGCAAGCATTTCAGAGGAGGCATGGTGTATAGTTAGACTTGGCTTTTGCATGATAAAGTGTAGGTGTTATAATTCAAGTTAATTTTTAATTGAAATAGTTCCATGGGTACTTAAAGTAAACAAATATGTGAATTCCTGTCTCCCTTTCTCTGTAGCCTATTCAGCACATGTATTTTTATATGCACATATAGAATTCTACCTGGTACCACAGGTACACTCTTGTGAGGTGGCTGACTTGGCAGATAGAAATTGTGAGAATAGATCACTCCGCCTAAACGCTGTTGAAACTGAAATTTCAAACTATGGGTGAGCTTCCTAGTTGAACAACATTATACATAAATCCATGTTCAGTAAAATGAATATTTTTGGATCTGTGGATGATATATATTTCATGGTGAATTTCGATTGGCATATGTATTGCTAATTTTTAATGTCTGTGTGTGTGTGTGTGTGTGTGTGTGTGTGTGTATATACACACACACACACACACACACACACACTAAATTTTTTTAAAATATAAAATATATGTGTCTTATTATACACTCCCTAAATTCATTCATATTCATTTATGTGGATTTAGAGTTAACATTTCACAAGATTATTCCCGGAAATATTCATCCACCTGAAATACATATTTTTTTCCTAGAAATGAAAAATAACTTCAGTGAATGGTGGATACAAATCCTAATATTTCTACAATAATTGATTCAGTTTGTCATCAATGCAAGTAGATTCCTATGGGACATGATGTGTATTTTGATGTTCATTCTTATTCACCACTGGTATGTTACAATTTCTTCAGTTTATGCACATTATAAGATATATATTTCATCCATACGTTAGCAAAATTATAGGCATTTGTTTCACTTTCAATCATTTTATGCTTTAGAACACATGTAATCCTCCATGTTTCTTGACTGGTTTTTTCATGAGACTTCATTCCAAACATATTATTTTCGATTTCCATAATCAAATTTGAAGCAAAACTCACACACCCTTCATGATAAACTATAACCCTAATATTACTATTAGATGTATAACTGGTTGGAATGAATGATTGTATATCAATATAAGATTTCTTATATATTTTCAGATATCAAATCAATCCATTATTTAAAGTGGAACCAGTTATATTATTTATTCACACTATTGTCTATTCATGCATTGTCTCTATATTCATAGACACAGAGTACACCTCTTTGTAAACCCAATACTAATTTATACGTCTTCAAAATTTTGCTCCCCGTAATGGTGGAAGAAATACTCATGTCATCTGATCTACATATACATTTTATCAGAGTAATATTCTGGACACAAAAAGAAATGGTCACACTTATGTTTGCACCAAAGCCTAAATGTAAAGTGAAAATGGATTACTAAAACCATCCATATCAAGTTTGGCTAATGCTCTCAAAATTCAATCCTATTTGTGACAACATATTTGTTTCTTGCTAAGATTATATATTCAAACTCAACCCTGTTGAAAATATCTAATCCTATCTCTCACTTTATACTTTTCCTGATTTCATAATGTCTCTATTTATATCAGCTTTCCTACATACTTTCCGCAGTTCATCATTGTGACTGACTCTTCAATTGTGCTGACACTTACATTCACACTCTAATCCAAACCCTATTGCTAAGGAACTTTTGTTCCAAATCCTATACTCACTCTTCTTCTTAAACCTACTGACTATCTTCCTAATCCTACCCATTATCCCTTTTTGACTGGATGTTCTCTTATACATTCAATAATCCAAGGTACAGGGTCTAATGCCATTGTATATCGATCTATCTCAGACATCTGTGCAGAACATAATTCAACGCTAAGTATCACAATCAAGGGCCCATCCCCATTCTGCGCTTCAAATCTTACTTAGATTTCTGTTTTCATACATATATTTCACCTATATATATACTTATAAATGTCGCAGGTTCCCAGTACCATTATTCATCCAGCAGAATGATTCCTAATTCAAATTGAACATATTATTAACCCTAACCATACACTGTTCCCTCAATCTAACTTTACAGAAGAGCAGGGACAGAGTTGGTCTTACAATACAGGAATGTAGGGGATCTTCCACCTCCTGAGAACCTCAAGGTCCATGCAGAAATGATCCCTGGAGAAGATGTAGACAACTATGAAGGACCTGAGAGAGCAAAATCAGCTTCCATGGAAAACAACCTGGTCAGGATGAAGGGTTGTTTATGAATCAGCCTCTCTCTTCTTATTGTAGAGAAGATGGACCAAACCAGGTTGGTGTGGAGAGCTCTTCCTAGGTGCCTATGGTTGATATACCATTCTACCTTGTGAAAGTGTCACAGAAAGTAGGGGCAGCCTCCATCTCATGGTAGTCTTGGAAGCAACTGTTAGGACAAAGTGGTTACCAAGGCAGTGATCTGATTCAGTTCCTTAAGGAAGTGACCTCACCTCACTTCTTTGTTGATGGAACTCTCTGAACTTGGTATCCAAGAAGCCAGGCACCAAGAGGCAGTCCCAGTCCCAGTGGTCTCACTTGTTTGGACTTACCAAGGACAGAGTCAGTCATTCTTGCTACCTACTGATGTGAGGACGGCCAAAACCAGGAAAGCTCTGAAGAGGGGCTTTTCCTGAGAAAGTAGGTAGTGGCTCACTGCTGGCTCCTGACAACTTCACAGAGTTGGCCAAGGAGACCAGATCTGAGACAGGACAGGCCATTTCATTGGAACATAGTATGGCCCACCAGTCAGAGGACACTCCGGATAGTCACAGACCTACTTGGGGGAAGGAGGTGTCTTTGTGGGTGTGGGTGTGGGTTTGTGGTTTTGTCTCATATTCTGAGAATAGGTAGGAATGGCGGTTTGTTTGGTTTGGAGGGAACTGTTTCTAGTAAGTCATTTGACAAGGCGAGTGTTTCTATGTCTGTTTATACCACTGTGTCCCTGGTTGTAGACATTAGAAAAGAAAATGCATCAATTGGTGAGTCCTGTCTAGTAGAAAGCTTCTCAGCTTTCATCCTGCCCAATTCATGAATGGACTGCGGCTTGACTTATCGATGGGGAACACCTGCTAACTACTTAAGTTCCTGTTTTCTTCCTGAATTGTGTGCACTCTCCAGAATAGGCTCATAGTTTTGTGTCAAATATATGTACCACCTCAAATCTCTGTGACATGGCCATGTACTGGATAGCTGAAGGGAATGGCGAGCATCTCAGAAAGCTCAGATATCAGTGAGACCAGGAATGCCTCATTGGAAAAAGCTTGCTTTGGACATTTTGCTTACCGATTCTTCTGTTGCCCTGAAAGTCAGGAAGGTCTTTGCATCAGGTGTGTCATGTGGGAGTGTTTTGGTTTTAATTGTGGTCATTTTTGTGGCCGTTGGAAGACATGGCTATGACCACCTGGGCTTGAACCCTTATGTGATTCCCCTTAGAGACTGAGTTCTGGAACTGACCTCAAAGAAGTATTGCCATGTATTGTGTTGGGATTTTAGGAGGCCATGCATGAGAGTCGCCCTTGGAAACTGAGATCTAGGCCCAGGGAGGCTTTCTGAAGAGCACTGGAAATCTCAGGAAGGACATCACATGATTTTATTCTTAAAGACTTGGCAGCCATCGTTGCAAGTCAAAACACACATGGACCTCACATTGTAGACCTCAAATGCCTGGCTTAATGTGACCTTTTAGCCTGTCTTTGGGAAGCCTTGCCTGTTAGAATTCTCCAGAGCTTTCATTGAAATTAGCTTCTTCTCCATTTAATGGTTCCTGAATAAATTGAAACCCACAGTGCCTTCAACTTCATCCATGAAAAATGCGTAGATAAATATCATTAAAGTTTGGAAATTCCCATCACCTGGTGGCACTGGAGAACCTTTAGGTGTCCTATTGCTGATCATGAATGTACCAGACAGTGCCTTGATTGACTGGGTTTCATGAAAATGGTGTAGAACAGAGATGCCAGTAACTTGGAGCCTGATGAGTAGTCGGCCTAGAGCAGTGGTGTGCAGGTGTGTGTTAAAACATCTGTGGTGGGCTGATGTGGATATGCCATTGGCTTTCAAATGCCTTGTGACTGATATGGTGCAGCCCCCATACCCTTGTATGTAAAGGCATCTTGTTATATGGACAGGTTGAAGGGCAATGTTTAGAATCAGATTGCTGTGGTCAAGGGGGCAAGCTATGTGGGATATAAGCCAGGTTGGTGCATTCTCCTGCAGACCCTTACCCACCACACATGACAGAACTCCCTCCATCACTGTGTCCCAGTTGAACTTCTCCTATTTTGTGAAGCAAATACCAAACTCCCAGTGCAGCTGCAAGAAACACCACGAAAATTGGAGGATGACCAAATGGCTTCACAGTCCACACTGGAAGACACTTAGCCCCCAGTGGCAACAGTTTACCTATAAAGAGAGAATTCAGCCCTACTGCTTCAGGTTCATAGGAAAAAAAGAAACCATGTCCTCCAGGTCATATAGATGCAGACCCAGCTTTGATGGTCTCACTACAAAGGAAGCTAAAGCTCCTGTCATCAACATATATTTCAGGTGCCCAATCTCAGAGGCAGTTTCTCAAGAAGACTTTAGGCCAGCAGAGCTCCATGTTTTCGGAGTTTTTACCCTGTCCTTTAATTTTGGAAACTCCTCTACAACCTCGAAGGTTGTGAACTCCTGAGCATTTTCCATTACCGATATGTATTCACAGATTTCTAACTCTTCTCCTCTAATTATGTCTTACTTGGAGTGAAGGAAATGTCAAGGCATTGTTCTGAATGAGAGTGGGAAGATTTTTGGGTAGCACATATTTGCCTACACATTGGATTCATTTTCCAATTTTCCATTCGAAATACTGAATCCCTGACTGTCAGGGGTAGAAGGAATTCTTCTTCAAAGAACAGCCTGACACTTACAAGAAACAGCCCCCAGGAGACATCATGTCTGGAAGACATCCTGTAGCCATATATGTCCCTGAGACAGCCTGTGGCCATCTTTCTTCTAGAAACATCCTGAAGTTATCTCACCTTGTGAAGACATCCAGGAACTGCTGATAAGAGAGCTTTCCCATATCCAGCATATTAATACCCGTGTGTGAACAATAAAATTTTGCAGCTTGATCAGAACTCCTGTGTTGCTCTCATCTCTCATGCCTCTTGTCCCTTCATTCCTCCCCATCTAGGTTCGCTGACCACGTTGATGTGTCCTGCCGGCCGGGACATCTGGCGCCCACCGACTGGGGCTCAAGCCTTTGACTGAGGGGGAACCCCTTCCTCCTGGAAGACTTGGTCAAGAGGAGCTCACGATCGCCTCAGCAGACACCACCCGGAGACATATCCAGGAGGAAGGTGGGGATGATGCACGGTGAGTGACGCACCATGTGACAAGCAGTATCGTCACATGATTTGTTTATTTCAGGTCTCAAGGAGTCCTTCAAGACATGAGGGGCACATGTTAAGAAAAAGGACTTAAAATTTTTCTTTTCATACATAGGAGAATTGTGTCCATGGTTTCCTCTTGAAGGGAACATTGATGGCAAAAATGGCTTAGAGTATGAGACTGTTTAAAAGATTATTATGAATCATTTGGCCCAGAAAAAATGCCAGTTCCCACCTTTTCTTACTGGAACTTAATTAATGAAATTCTTAAAAGTTTTCGCTTTGACAATGGTACCTTACAACTTGTCAGGATTGGGGAAGAGATTATGCAAAATACCTCTCGTCCCCCCTCTGCATGCCCATCATTAGTATAGACATAGAACCTTCTCAGTCTTCCCAGGACCCTGAGAACCTTCCTGGTCCCCCTCAAAATACGACCCTAATTAATAAGGCTCCAATGATTAAAAACCACCTTTATCCAGTTTTAAATCCCAGAGACACATTGACCCCTGGGGAGGACGCTATCTTGGAGAAGGAAGCAGCTCTCTACCATTCAGAACACCCGCGACCTCTCAGGACCCTGCCACAGCCTATAGGATTTACCAAGCGAAGGTGAAAGCACCTATGTAAAACATCTTGCCTTTGAAAATGCCAACCCAGCATGTCAGAATGTTCTTCAACCACATAAGGATAAAGGGAAACTTTCTGAAGTTATTAGACTCTGTGCAGACGTGGGTGCAGCCCATGCCATGGGTCTGGCTTTAGGGACCGCCTTTACCAAGGCCTTTCACAATCCTGGCTCACGTACTTGCTTTACTTGTAAACAACCTGGCCATTTTGCATGTGAGTGTCCCACAGGCAAACAAAGCCTAGGAATAGCGTCTCCTCAAACTGGGGATTAACCGCCCCCAGCTACCCTTTTCCATAGAAGTGGTAAAGGTCATCACTAGGCCAGTGAGTGTAGATCTAAGACAAATGCCCTCAGACAGCCTATTTCTTCCTACTTCTCGGGAAACTCCCTGCGGGGCCAGCCCCCGGCCACAACATCCCCCACGACAAACACAGGAGCAATAAAGTTTGTTCCCTCCTAAACTCCCAACCTACCACAAAATCCTTCTCCACAGTTGCCTCCCTCCAACTAGCCACCCCAGGCAGCACAAAATTGGACCTCTGTGCTGCCACAAATACAATATTAGACCCAATGCAAGGGCCCCAGATAATACCCAATGAAATTATGGGTCCCCCTCCATCTCATACATGTGCCCTTAATCTTGGAAGAGCCTCCACTACCATACAAGGTGTTCAGGTCTTCGTTGGCATTAATGATAATGATTTCACTGGAGAAATAAAAATACTGGCCACTGCTATTAATGGAGTTGCCGCCATCCCAGCAGGAACAAGACTTGCACAATTAATTCTCCTTCCCTTGGATTCAGGAGGCATTTCCAAAACCCAAACCTACCTCGGGGGACTGCCTTCTTGGGCTTCTCTGATGTGTATTGGGTTCAGCCCATTTCTCACAATAGACCCACCCTTACCTTACTTACTGAAGGAAAGGAATTCCAAGGAGTTCTAGATATTGGAGCTGATGCCACAATTATTTCTCAAAAATACAAACCATCAGGTTAGCCCCTCACTCCATCCTTGACTGACCTTAAAGGGATAGGAAAATAAAAAAATCCTCTGGTCAGCTCTAGGTCTATTAGCTGCACTGATAAAGATGGTAATAAGTCAACTGTCACTCCTTTCGTTGATTCTGACCTCCCTGTTAATGTATAGGGAGGAGATATTTTGAGTTATTGGAAGTTATTCTCGCCAGTCCCAATTCCATGGTGACTCATCAAATGCTTCCTATGAATTTTGTTCCTGGTACAGGCCTGGGGATACTGAAACAAGGACTGGTGGAGCCTATACAACCCATACAAAAACAAATACATGTGGACTTGTGTATTCAGATTTTTAGTGTCAGTCCCTGACCCTCCTGTACCCCATGCAGATAAAATTATTTGGGAGACTCAGACTCCTGTTTTTGTGGATCAGTGGCCCCTTACCCAAGAAAAATTGGAGGCTGCCTCCACGTTAGTGCAGGAACAGCTTGCAGCCGGCCATGTAAAGCCCTCAACCTCATCATGGATTACTCCTATTTTTATTATCAAGAAAAAATCAGGCAAGTGGTGCCTTTTACAATATTTGTGTGCCATTAATAAAGTTATGCGCCCGATGGGAGCACTACAGCCAGGCATTCCCACACCAGTGGCGATTCCAAAAAACTATTGTAAAATGGTTATTGACTTAAAAGTTTGCTTTTTTACCATTCCTTTACATCCTGAGGATAGACACAATTTTGCCTATAGTCTCCCTCACATTAATTTTCAGGGCCCTATGCAGAGATTTCAATGGAAGGTTCTTCCCCAAGGTATGGCCAACAGCTCTAGTCTTTGCCAAAAACACGTTGCTCAAGCAGTAGACCCTGTGAGAGAGCGATGAGCACAAAATTATATTTTACATTATATGGATGATTTGTTAATTGCTGCACCTAATACCCATGACCTTAATAATTGTTACTTGGACTTTTACAAAACCTCACTACCTTGGGACTACAGATAGCTCCAGATAAGTTTCAAACACAGGACCCTTATACCTATTTGGGCCTTAAACTTCAAGATAATCAGATCCAAATTCCTAATATACAACTATGTGTGGGCCATCTTCACACACTTAATGATTTTCAAATATTACTGGGGGATATTCAAATGCTAGGAACATATTTAAAATTACCCACTTGTGTACTTTTGCCCCTTAATGATATTTTGATAGGTGATTCCCACCCCTCCTCCCCTCAAAAGCTTACTCCCGAGGCATGACATGCATTAAACCAAGCCACAGAAGCCATTGCCCAAAAGTTTGTTACACAAATTTCTTATAACCTTCCTCTGGTTCTGGTTATTTTCCACACTCCTCATACACCCACAGGAATATTTTGGCAGCGAGATCCACATTTTAAAAATAAAGGCTGCCCCTTGCTTTTGATCCTTGTATCCACCACATCCTCCAAGGTTATTACTGTTTATCTTGCTCAGGTAGCTTCTCTTATTTTTAAAGGTCGTTTGCTTTCTCGACAACATTTTGGCAAAGACCCTGATAATATTTTAATTCCATATACTAAGGACCAAACCCTTACTACAATTTTTACTAGAGACATGGATCAATGGGGTATTGCCCTATCAGGCTTTTTGGGAACAATTCATAACCACATCCCCAATGACCCCGTTTTAAATTTTGTCCAGTTATTATTCATTTATTTTTCCCAAAATTACTCAAAAGGCTCCCATTCCTCAAGAACTTACTGTCTTTACAGAAGGTTCCAGTAATGGCCGTGCAGTCTTTGTTGTCAATAACAAGCCTACCACCTTTGATACTGTCTATCAGTCAGCTCAGTTTGTGGAATTGTTCACCATAACACAAGTTTTCATAAAGTTTTTTTGATAATCTTGTTAATATTTATACAGACAGTGCCTACATTGCTCTTTCTGTGCCCCTGCTGGAGATTTCACCCACCATTATGGCTTCTTCCAATTCCCCCTTTCTGTTTCACCAGCTTCAGCAGCTAATTCAGGCCAGAAAACATGCATTTTCCTTAGGACACATCATGACACACTCTGACCTTCTGAGCCCTCTAACACAAGGTAATGCCCAAGCTGATGCAGCAACACGTTCCATCTTTCCAATTTTTGTTGGCTCCATTCAAAAGGCCATGGAGTTACAAAATCTTCACCATCTAAATTCCCAGAGCCATCGATTACTTTGGAAAATTACCAGGCAACATGCATGAGAAATAGTAAAAGCATGCCCTGGTTGCACTGTCTCCCTCCCCATTCAACACTTGGGAGTTAACCCCCGAGGATTACAGCCCAATCAGGTTTAGCAAATGGATGTTATTCATTTTCCTGAATTTTGAAAAACCAAATATATATACGTTTCTAGAGATACCTTCAGCGGCTTTAGTTTTGCATCACCACATTCTGGAGAGGCTACCAAAGATGTCCTTTCTCATCTTGTTTCAGCCTTTTTCGTAATGGGTAAACCAATACATATTA
Organism: Callospermophilus lateralis; assembly: GCF_048772815.1. Classification (NCBI taxonomy): domain Eukaryota; kingdom Metazoa; phylum Chordata; class Mammalia; order Rodentia; family Sciuridae; genus Callospermophilus; species Callospermophilus lateralis. Next base: position 865,948 of record NW_027514369.1, on the reverse strand, counting down.
AAACAGATAAATGTCCTGCATATACCAGTGCCAAGTTTAAACAGTTTTGAGCTACCTTGCAATTTTGTCATACTACTGAAATTCCATACAACTCTCAGGGCCAAGGCATGTGGAACTTGCCCAGCTTAGCTTAAAGACTTGGCTATCCCGTCTTAAGGCTTCCGCCCTTGTATTTATCACTCCCAGGGATCGCCTTAACCATGCATTATTTGCCCTTATTTTTCTTACCTTAGACAGTGAAGGCCATTTGGCCACAGACAGACACTGGCATCCTTCGTCCAATTCTGTTCGCTCGCCTGTTATGTGGTGCAATCCCATTACAAATAAATGAAAACGCCCAGATCCTATCCTCATCAGGGGATGAGGCTCAGCTTGTGTTTTGGACCAAGAGCAATCATCCCCAAGATGGTTACCAGAATGCCTGGTTAAACAGGTAAATTACTTACCTCAACCCAGGGACGGAGGCCCTCCCCCTGAGGACAAATTTTCCTCCATTTCAGATACAGCCAACAATCTGTGCGAGGATCCTGCTTAAGGCACTTCTGCTGAACAGGTTTGAACACGGAGGCCTTGGACCTCCAATTTCCAACATCATGGAGTACCTTCCCCCCCCCCCGTGAATGCAAAGGAGGATTTTGGACTGAGGCTCCCACTAGTTGGACCCAGACTGCTGACTGCATGACTAAGGTGACTTACCTCCGTGCCAAGGTTGACCATAATCTCTGAGGAGTTCATCAGCCTAAATGGGTATGTGTTAACAAGCCAAAGATTATTCCCCCTAGTACAAGTAAAGCTCTCCAAAATTGTTCTGCAACTTGTACGCATACCCAGGCGATGCATGTCTCTTGTAATGCGTCGGCTTCACTTTGTGTTAATAAACAGGGAGAACAATTTTTTGAAGCCTCCCTAACTAAAACTCATGCAGCAGGGGGACCACTATTCATTATACCCCCATTCTCTTTGACCATGGAGGAGATGGCAAATACACCAAGCTACAGTCAGCTGGGTGCCAAGGCACTGTCGGAAAACCTTCCTACTGGCCCATTAAGGCCCCTACAGGGGTCTCTGATGGTGGAGGACCCACTTATTCTGTCAAGCATCCTCAGATAATCAAACTTTTGAAACCCCAAATCCCTGAGCTCACATATCATCCCTTAATGTAGCCTAAATCCCAGTTCCCAGGTTTAGATACCAATACATTAGATATTTTGCAAACTACATTCTCCTAGCTTAATAATTCGAACCCCACCCTTGCTGGTGATTGCTGGCCCTGCATGACAGCAGGGGCAATCATGCCTATGGCAGTTCCTATTAATTCTATCATGGACAATGATAATACATGCCAACCCGATTTCCCTTTAAAGTACAGCCTATAGGCACTTTTACATTATTTCTTTTAGGCGCGATGCAGAATAATACCTATGATATTGATGTTCGACTTACTTCCTTTGGAAATTGCTCAACAGTATAGAATTATTCCTCACCCACCCCATCTCTTTGTCCCTCCAATGGCACAGGTTTTATGTGTGGAGGAAACTCGGCCTTCCCACGCTTCCAGCGAATTGGACCATTGGTTGTGTTCTTGCTTTATTACTCCCTGATATAACTATTGTCCCAGGAGATGAACCTCTACCAATTTCTAGCCTAGACACTTTAGTCAAAAGACATAGGTGGGCAATACAGGCTTTACCACTCATTGCCAGCCTTGGAATAACAGCTGCTGTGGGCACAGGTACAGTGGCTTAGGCACGGCTATACTCTTACCATCGCCTGTCTCAACAACTTATAAATTATGTACAAACTTTATCAGGAACCTTTAAAGATTTGCAGGACCAAATAAATTCCCTGGCAGAAGTGTTCCTTCAAAACAGACGAGGCTTAGATTTGCTGACAGCTAACCAGGGAGGTATTTGCTTAGCCTTAGGGGAACGATGCTGCTTTTATGCCAATAAATCAGGCATAGTACGCATTAAAATTAAGCAGCTTCAAGAAGATCCAGAAAAGAGACAAAGGGAACTATTTGAAAATCCCCTCTGGATTGGGCATAATGGATTTCTACCCTACCTTCTTCCCCTATTAGTCCCTTTGTTGGGTTTACTTTTAATGGTGTCCATAGGCCCCTGCATTATAAAGAGGCTGGTACAATTTATTAAAGAACAGATTAATATTTTGGTTTCTAAGCCCATACAGGTCCACTATCATGGTCTGGAGATAGAAGACAGCACTGCCAACATTTAAAAGAATGTTCAACCCTTCTCACAGGCTTATTAAGTTTACATCCCCACAGATCTCTCTTTCTTACAGAAAACTATAAGTAACAGCTCTGAGCAACCATCTTCTACCCTTGCAATAAGGGTTCATTCTCCATGGGCCCCTCCGCTTGGGGGAGGACACACCCTTGGAATGAGCACGTTAGGCCATAATAACGGAGGGTCCAGGAAGGACTGCAGGAGGATGGATCCACGGATCCCCAAACACAAGACCTCTGAATGACACGCTCTGGTGCATGGCGGTTGGCATGCTATCCCCTCAAAGACGTCTCCTCCAAAAACATGCCAAAGCCAACACGAAATCTCCTAGGAAAGATGCTCGCTCAAATCAGGAGATATTCTAAGGCATCCTAGAGAAACAGAGCCACTATCACCCCCTAAATCCATGGCCTGTAAGGTATGGTCGAATATTTTATATAACAAAAGGGGAGATGTCAGGGGCTAGAAGGAAGTTCTCCTTCAAAAAATAGACTGACACAAGAAAAAGCCCCCTGGGACACAACCTGCCTGGGAGACATCCCACAGCCATCTATCTCCTTTTGACATCCGGCTACCATCTGTCTACCTGAAACATCCTGAGGTTATCTCACCCTGTGAAGACATCCAGCAACTGCCGATAAGAGAGCTTTCCCATCTGCAGCATATAAATACCCTCTGAGAATAATAAAAGTTTGCAGCATGATCAGAACTCCTGTCTTGCTGTCATCTCTCGTGTCTCTTGACCCTTCATTCCTCCCCAACTAGGATCGACACCCAAGTTGATGTGTCCTGCCAGCCAGGCCATCTGACACTAACCCATACCCTCCTAGACTCTGATGACAAATCCTAATATGATAGAGAAACATAACCCAAACAGAATAGAAATACAAGCAGTTCAGAGGAGGCATGGTGTATAGTTGCACTTGCCTTTTGCATGATATAGGGTAGGTGTTATAAATTTAGTTAATTTTTAATTGAAATAGTTCTCCATGTGTTTTTAAAGTTAACAAATATGTGAATTCCTGTCTCCCTTTCTCTGTAGCCGATTCAGCACATGTATTTTTATATGCACATATAGAATCCTACCTGGTATCAGATGTACATTCTTGTGAGGTGGCTGACTTGGAAGATACAAATTGTGAGAAGAGATCACTCCTCCTAAACGCTGTTGGAACAGAAAATTCAACCTATGGGTGAGCCTCCTAGTAGAACAACATTATACATAAATCCATGTTCAGGAAATTAAATATTTTTGCATCTGTGGATGATATATACTTCATGATGAATTTCGATTGGCATATATATTGCTACATTTTATTGTCTGGGTGTGTGTGTTGTGTGTGTGTGTGTGGGGTGTATATATATATATATATATATATATATATATATATATATATATACTCTCCAAATATTTCAAAATATGAAATATATGTGTCTTATATATACTACCTAAATTCATTCATGTTCATGTATGTGGATTTATAATCAACTTTTCACAATATTATTCTCAGAAATATTCATCCACCTGAATTACATATTTGTTTTCTAGTACTGAAAACTAACTTCAGTGAGTGGTGCATACAATCCTAATATTTCTACAGTAACTGACCCAGTTTAACATCAATGCAACTAGATTCCTCTCGGATATGATGTCTATGTTGAAGTTCATTTTATTCAACACTGGTACATTACTATTTGTTCAGTTTATACACATCATAGGATATATATTTCATCAACAACTTCAATAATTTATAGGATTTTGATTCACTTTCAATCATTTCCTGATTCAGAACACATGTATTCCTCCAGGTTACTTGATTGTTTTTTCATGAGACTTCTTTCCAAACGCTTTTTTTTTCGATTTCCATAATCATTTTGAAGAAAAACTGACACACTCTTCATGATAAACCATAACCCTAATATTACCATTAGATGTATTTCTGGTTGGAATGAATGATTGCATATAAATATACAATTTTCTGTTTATTTTCAGATATCAATTCAATCGAATATTTAAAGTTGGAACAAGTTATAATATTTAATCACAGTATCGTCTATTCATAAATTATCTCTATGTTCATAGACACAGAGTAAATCTATTTGTAACCCCAATACTAATTTTTTCATCTTCAAAATGTTGCTCCCAGAAATGGTGGAAGAAATACTCATGTCACCTAATCTACATATACATTTATTTTATCACAGTAATATTCTGGACACAAAAAGAAGAGGTCACACTTATGATTGTATCAAAGCCTAAATGAAAAGTGAGCATAGATTACTGAAAACATTCATGTCCAGTGTGCCTAATGCTCTCAAATGTCAATCCTATTGGTGACTACATATTTGTTTCTTCTTAAGACTATATTTTGAACCTCAACCCTGCTGCAAATGTCTAATCCTATCACTCAATTTATACTTTGCCTGATTTCCTAATGTCTCAATTGATGTCTGCTTACCTAAATATTTTCCCCAGTTCACCATTGTGACTGACCCTTCACGTGTGCTGACATTTACATTCACTCTCTACCCGATACACTATTGCTAAAGAACTTTTGGTCCAAATTCTGTACTCAGTCTTCTTCTGAAACTTATCGAATATCTTCCTAATCCTACCGACTATCCCTGTTCTAGTGGATGTTCACTTCTACATTCAATCATCCAAGGTACAAGGTCCTATGCCATTGATTATCAATTTATCTGAAACACCTGTGCAGAACGTATATCAAAGCTAAGTATCCCAATCAATAGTGCAATGCCCTTCTGGGCTTCAAATCTTACCTAGATTTTTGTTTTCATACTTATATTTCACCTATATATTCTTATAAATATCATAGGTTCCCAATACCATTATTCATCAATTAGAATAATTCCTAACCCAAATCAAACCTGTTATTAACCCTAACCATACACTGTTCCCTCAATCTAACTTTACAGAAGAGCAGGGACCAAGTTGGTCTTACAATACAGGAATGTAGAGAATCTTCCACCTGTTGTAAAACTCAAAGGTCCATGAAGAAGTGATCCCTGGAGAAGATGTAGGCAGCCATGAAGGACCTGAGAGAGCAAACGTCATCTTCCATTGCAAACAACCTGGTCAGGATGAAGGGTTGTGTCTGAATCAGCCTCTCTGTTCATAATGTAGAGAAGATGGACACAAACAGTCCTGTTTGGAGACCTGTTCCTGGGTGCCTATGGTTCATATACCATTCTAACTTGTGAAAGTGTCACAGGAAGTAGGAGAAGCCTCGATCTCATGGGACCCTTGGAAGCAACTGTTAGGACAAAGTGGTTGTCAAAGCAGTGACCTCATTCAGTTCCTGAAGGAAGTGACCTCACCTCACTTCCTTGGTCATGGAACTCTCGGTACTTGGGATCCAGGAAGCAAGGTAACAAGAGCCTGTCCCAGTCCCAGTCCCAGTGGGCTCACTTGTTTGGATTTACCAAGGACAGAGTCAGTCTTTCATGGTACCTACAGATATGAGGATGGCCAACTGCCAGGAAAACTCAGAAGAGGGGCCTTTCCTGAGAAAGCAGATAGTGGCTCACCGCTGGCTCCTGACAAGTTCACAGAGTTGGTGTTTTCCGGGGAACATAAGTTGGCCCACCAGTCAGAAGACACTCTGGATAGTCACAGACATACTTTGTAGAAGGTGGTGCCTCTGTGGTTGTTGGTGTGGGTTTGTGGTTTTGTCTCATGTTCTGAGAATAGGTAGGAAAGGCGGTTTGTTTGGTTTGGAGTGAACTGTTTATAGTAAGTCGTTTGGCAAGCAAGTGTTTCTATGTCTGTGTATCCCACTATGTGCATGGTTTTAGATATTAGAAAACTGAATGCATCAATTGTTGTCTCCTGTCTAGCAGAAAGCTTCCCAGCATTCATCCTGCCGAATTTATGAATGGATTTCAGCTTGCCTGATCGATGGGCAACATGTGGTATCTTCCAAAATTCCTGCATTCTTCATGAATTCTGCCTACTCTCCAGAATAGGCTCATGGTTTTGTGTCCAAGATATGTAGCAGTTCCAAGCCCTGTGACATGGCCATGTACTGGATAGCTAAAGGGAATGTCGAGCATCTCAGAAAACTCAGATATAAGTGTGACCATGATAGTCTCAGTGGAGAAACCCTGCTTTGGGCCTTTTGCTTACCTATTGTTCTGTTGCCCTGAATGTCAGGAAGGTCTTTGCCTCAAGACATCCGTTTGTGAAGCCTGAAGAAAACAGGTTCAAATGGAAATGAATGGACATCACCTGTGGATCTTTGCTTAATTCCTTTGAAAATGGAAGTGTCTGAATCAGCCTCTTGGCCCTGTGTGAGGCCGTGGCTTAGATTCTCAACCCCTGAAGAATCTAAAGAAACATCACATGTGTGCATCCAAAACAAAAATGGCCAAAAGTGCAGTTATTGTGGATGAAGTCTCTCCCCATTCTCTGTGAGGTTCCTGACCTCCATTAAGTTAGAATTGGGATCCTTTGGGCCAAATCATTTCTTCAAAGCCCTAAATTGCTTGAGTTTTCCCGTGACTACAATTCACATAAAGAATCCAAACTGCACAGTCAATACGCCTCAAATTGGAGAAGCAGAGAAGTATTAACAGCAGGCCTATTTGAACACTCCTGGTTCACAGGAATGGTGTCCAGGCCACCCTGAATTTAGGCAAATTAGGGGCAAGAGAGATTATTTAGGAGACTGTCTTGGGCTTCGCCCCTCGTGGAAACTTCCAGCAATAGGTTATGATGAGTGTCTATATAAAAGAACATGAGGGCCATGTGGGATTGTTTTGGTTTTAATTGTGGTTGTTAGTGTGGTGATTGGAAGAGATGACTGGGTCCACCTTGACATGAACTCTGGTGTTTTTCACCTTAGAGACTGAGTTCTGGAACTGACCTCAGAAAAGTATTGCCATTAATTGTGTTGGGATTTTAGGAGGCCATGCATGAGAGTCGCCCTTGGAAACTGAGATCAAGGCCCAGGGTGGCTTTCAACAGAGCACTGGGAATCACAGCCAAGATATCACATAATTTTCTTCTGAAAGACTTGGCAGCCGTAGTTGAGAGTCAAAAGTCACATTGACCTCACATTGTAGAACTCAATGGGCCTGGCTTCATTTGACCTTTTGGCCATTCTTTGGGAAGCATTGCCTGTGAGATTTCTCCAGAGCTTTCATTGAAATGAGCTTCGTCAACATTAATGGTTCTGGAATGAACTGAAACTCACAGTGCCTCCACCTTCATTGTTGAAATATGGCTAGAAAAATACCATGAAATTTTTGAAATTTCCATGACCAGCTGGCACAGGAGAACCTTTGGATTTCCTGTTGCTGATCATGAGTATAACAGACACTGCCTTGATTGACTGGTTTTAATGAAAATTGTGTAAAACAGAGATGCCAATAAGTTGGAGCCTGATGATTAGTGGGCCTAGAGCAGTGGTAGGCAGGTGTGTGATAAAACATCTGTGGTGGGGCCATGTGGATCTGCCATTGGCTTCCAAATGGCTTGTAACTGACATGATGCAGCCAGCAGTCCCTTCTAAGTAAAGGCATCTTGTTATTTGGAGAGGTTTCAGGGCAATGTTCAGAATCGATTTGCTATGGTCAATGGGGCAAGCTATGTGATATAGAAGCATGGTTGGTGCATTCTCCTGCAGAAATTGAAATACCACACGTGACAGAACTCCCTCCTGCACTGTGTCCCAGTTGAACTCCGTGTATTTCATGAAGCAAATACCAAACTCCCATTGTAGCAGCAAGAAACACCATGAAAATTGGAGGATGAACAAATGGTTTCACAGTCCACACAGGGAGACACTTAGAACCCAGTGGCCACAGTTTACCTACAAAGATCAAATTCAGGACTGCTGCCTCATGTTCATTGGAAAATAAGAAACTATGTTTTACAGGTCACATAGGTGCAGACCCAGCTTTGATGATCTCACTACAAAGGAAGCTAAAGCTCCTGATAACAACATATGTTTCAAGTGCCCAAACTCAGAGGCAATTTCTCAAGAAGTCTTTAGGCCAGCAGAGCTCCATGTTTGTGGAGTGTTCACCCTGTCCCTTACTTTTGGAAACTCCTCTACCACCTCCAAGGTAGTGAACTCCTTAGCATATTCCATTCCAGATAAGTATTCACTGATTTTCTAACTCTTCTCCTCTAATTATGTCTTACTTGGGGCGAAGATAATGTCAAGCCATTGTTCTGGAGGAGTGGGAAGATTTTGTGTAGCACATATTTGCATACACACTGGATTCATTTTCCAATTTTCCATTCGAAATACTGAATCCCTGACTCTAACCCCTACCCTACTAGACTCTGACTACTAATCGTAATATGATAGAGAATAAAAACTCAAACAGAATAGAAATACAAGCAGTTCAGAGGAGGCATGGTGTATAGTTGGAATTGCCTTTTGCATTACATAGGTTAGAAGTTATAAATCTAGTCAATTTTTTGTTGAAATAGTTCTCCGTGTGTTTTGAAAGTTAACAAATATGTAAATTCCTGTCTCCCTTTCTCTGTAGCCTATTCAGCACATGTAATTTTATATGCACATATAGAATCGTACCTGGTATCACACGTACATTTTTGTGAGGTGACTGACTTGGCAAATACAAATTTTGAGAAGAGATCACTCCTCCTAAATGCTGTTGGAACTGAAAATTCAACCTATGGGTAAGCCTCCTAGTTGAACAACATTATACATAAATCCATGTTAAGTATATGAATATTTTTGGGTCTGTGGATGATATGTATTTCATGATGAATTTCAATTGACATATATATTGCTAGTTTTTAATGTCTGTGTGTGTGTGTGTGTGTATATGTATATATATACTCTCCGGATTTTTCAAAATATGAAATATTTGTGTCTTATTATGCACTCCCTAAATTCATTCATATTCATGTATGTGGATTTATAATCCACTTTTTAAAAAATTATTCTCAGAAATATTCATCCACCTGAAATACATATTTTTTCCTAGTACTGAAACAGTTTTCAGTAAATGGTGCATCCATATCCTAATATTTCGGCATTGCAAGATGACTGTGAAGACAGTGTATCACACCCAGTGTACCCTGCCACTGCGCAGGTGAATAACGAGTTAGAACGATGAAAAACTATCTTGTTAGGATCTTACAGGAAAATGGGTGTTTACCGAAATCTAGAAGAATGATTTCCACCACCGAGGTCCGGTAATTGAGTCTCAAACACAAGCCACTTGTGCAACCGGAGATTAATTCTGATTGATCCGCGTGACCTGCCCCGTGTCTACAAATGGTGAGGCACCACCGAGAAGCGACCAGCAAGCAGGGAGAAACGTTGCTGCAGATTCTGTGGAATCCTGCTGGCTGAGCATCCACTGAGCCCCCAGCTGAATTTGGGATTTCAGACGGGAAAGTTAGCAGTACATTTCTATCCCCCAAAGTGGAAACTCCACAAAGGAAACCAGCAGCCACCATCTTGGAGAGCTGAAGTAACCACCACCACTCCCAGACAGATTGCAACAATAAAACAGGTGTGTGTTTCTCAGCTCATCTCACATACAGAGGAAAATTCGCATAAAATCTCTCCTAGGCTTTTGGGGGAGGGATAATCAGAGCAAGTCTGCATAAAGACTGGGGGAAAACTAGAGGCACCTGACCTTCATCTCCCCTTCCCATCAGCGGCAAAAATGAAACTTGTCTAGCCAGTGCGGGGCGAGGGGCAAGCGGAAAATATTAAAACAATAGAGTTCCAGGGTTCACAATAGACACCCTCCCCACCCAACAAACGGCAGACCCGGAGAACAGTTTGAGCTGCCGAGAAGCATCACTCAGGAGAAATCTGGTCTAGCAGGAGAAATCAGGACTACCAGGATAAACCAGGGGACTAGAGGCCAGGCCCTCCTGACTGGGTGGCTGGAGAACGCCAGACCGCTGCCAGTGTGACTGGGCAACTGGAGACCACCTTCCTGCGGGCGCCAGCCCACCTGCTGACGGCATGTCTTGACGGCTGGAGAACGCTCGCCTGCCGACGACCGAACGCGCAACTGTGTGGCTAGAGATCACCCACCCGCCGGCAACAGCCCATCCGCTGCCCGCGCTACTGGGTGGCTGGAGACTGCCGGCATGCCAGCGACCGGGAGCTGAAACCAACAAGAGACAATCCAGTCCACCCCCCCAATTCGGACACTCCGGCAAGGAGCCTGGGGCCCACCACAGCAGAGAGGTGACATCACTGGAGCTCGGCTGTCAAAATTCCTTGACAGCCAAATCCACTTAAGCAGGCATAGTCTAGCAACACAAAGGAGAGAAAACAGAGATATATAAACCCATAACAAATCTATAGAAGAGAGCAGAAACACAGCAATCAAATAGAGCCAGAAAATAACGTGAACATCATGAAAAAACAAGGGGAAAAAAAGGTGTAGAAACAATGAAGGACAACTTAATACTACAGGAGAACCTAGAAGCATCAGAAACAGAGATAGGGAAAAAACTTAAGTCATACCTAACTCAGATGGAAAGGAATAATAGAGAAGACATGAGGCAGCAAGTCCAAGAAATAAAAGTATATTTTGAAAATGAATTAAACAACCAAATTCAAATGGCAAAGAACAAGGTTTACCAGGAGATAGAGATCTTTTTAAAAATCATACAGTAATTCTAGAAATGCAGGAAACTATAAACCAAATTAAAAACTCAAACAAGAATATTTCAAATAGACTAGATCAAGTAGAAGTCAGAACATCAGATAATGAAGACAAAGTTTGTCAACTTGAAAAGAATATAGTCAACACAGAAAACATGCTTAAATCCCATGAGCAACTATTCAAGAGATATGGGATGTCATAAAAAAACCAAAATTGGGAGTCATCGGGATAGAAGAAGGCATAGAGATTCAAACCAAATGAATGGACAACATATTAAATGAAATAATTCTAGAAAACATCCCAGAGATGAAAGATGGAATGGATTGCCATATCCTGGAAGCCTACAGGACCTCAAACATTCAAAACCATAATAGACAAACTCCAAGACATATAATTATGAAGATAGCCAACATACAGAACAAGGAGAGAATATTAAAAGCTACGAGAGAAAGTAGGCAGATAACATTCAGGGGTTAACCAATTAGGTTAACAATTGATTTTTCATCACAGACTTTGAAAGCGAGAAGATCTTTGAACAATGTATTTCAAACACTGAAAAATAATCGATTCCAACCAAGAATACTGTATCCAACAATATTAAGCTTCAGATTTGACAATGAAATTAAGTCTTTCTTGATAAACAAAAGCTAAAAGAATTCGCAGACAGAACACCAGCACTGCAAAGCATTTTGAGCAAAATACTACAAGAAGAGGAATTGAAAAATAGTGCCCAAAACTAACAGCGGGAGGTATCTCAGTAAAGGGGTAAGAAAATTACCAAAAAGTAAAAACTACCCAAATTAAAATAAATAAATAAATAAACATGACTGGAAGTATAAATCATATTTCAATTGTAACCTTAAATGTTAAAAATCTAAACTCACCAATCAAGAGACATAGGCTAGTAACCTGGATCAAAAAAATAAATCCAACAATATGCTGCCTTCAGGAGACTCTTTTGATAGGTAAAGACATACACAGGCTGAAAGTGAAAGGTTGGGAAAAATCATACCACTCACATGCCCCTCGGAAGCAAGCAGGAGTGGCCATACTCATATCATATAAAATCAACTTCAAACCTACGTTAATCAAAAGGGATAAAGTAGGACACTATATATTGTTAAAAGGAACCATCCACCAACAAGACATAACAATTATCAATTGGTATGCACCAAACAATTGAGCTGCAACGCTCATAAAACAAACTCGCCTCAAGTTCAAGAGTCAAATAGACTACAACACAATAATTATGGGTGACTTCAACACACCGCTCTCGCCATTAGACAGATCCTCTATAAAAAACTGAATAAAGAAACTATAGAATTCAACAGCACAATCAATAACCTTGACTTAACCGACATATATAGAATATATCAACCATCATCAAGTGGATACACTTTATTCTCAGCAGCACATGGATCCTACTCCAAGTTAGACCATATATTATGCCATTGGGCAACTCTTAGTAAATATAAAGGCGTGGAGATAATACCATGCACCATATCTGATCATAATGGAATGAAACTGGAAATCAATGAGAATAGAAGGAAGGAAAAATCCTACATCACATGTAAAATGAACAATATTCTACTGAATGATCAATGGGTTACAGAAGACATAAAGGAGGAGATAAAAAAATTCTTAGTATCAAATGACAATACAGACACAACATACTGGAATCTATGGGACACAAAGAAGGCAGTTTTAAGAGGGAAATTCATTTCTTGGAGTTCTTTCCTCAAAAAAAGAATAAAACAACAAATAAATAAACTCACAGTACACATCAAAAACCTAGAAAAGGAAGAGCAAAACAACAGCAAATGTAGTAGAAGACAAGAAATAATTAAAATTAGAGCAGAAATCAACGAAACTGAAACAAAAAAAAACATTGAAAACATTGATAAAACTAAAAGTTGATTCTTTGAAAAAATAAATAAGATTTACAGGCCCTTAGCCATTCTAAGGATGAGAAGAAGAGAGGGAACTCAAATTACTAACATACGGAATGAAAAAGGCAATATCACAACAGACAGTACACAAATACAGAAGATAATTAGAAAGTATTTTGAAATCCTATATTCCAATAAAATAGAAGATAGTTATAATATCGATAAATTTCTTAAGTCATACGATCTGCCCATATTCAGTCAAGAAGACACACACAATTTTAACAGACCAAAAACAAAGAAAGAAATGGAAGAAGCCATCAAAAGACTACCAATCAAAAAAAGCCCTGTACCTGATGGGTATACAGCGGAGTTCAACAAAACCTTCGAAGAAGAATTAATACCAATACTATTCAAGCTATATCAAGAAATGGAATAATAAGGAGCTCTTCCAAATTCATTCTCAGAGTCCAAAATCACCCTGATCCCAAAACCAGACAAAGACACTTCAAAAAAGAAAACTACAGACCAATATCTCTAATGAAGTTGGATGCAAAAATTCTCAATAAAATCCGTGTGAATTGAATATAAAAACATATCAAAATAGTTGTGCACCATGATCAAGTAGGATTCATTCCTGGAATGCAAGGCTGGTTCAATATACGGAAATCAATAAATGCTATTCACCACATCAATAGACTTAAGGACAAGAACTATATGATCATCTCGATAGATGTAGTAAAACATTCAACAAAGTTCAGCATCCCTTTATGTTCAAAACACTAGAAAAACTAGGGATAACAGGAACTTACCTCAACATTGTAAAAGCTATATATGCTAAACCTCAGGCTAGGATCATCCTAAATGGAGAAAACTGAAGGCATTCCCTCTGAAATCTGGAACAAGACAGGAATGCCCTCTATCACCACTTCTATTCAATTTAGTTCTTGAAATACTAGCCAGAGCAATTAGACAGACAAAAGAAATTAAAGGCATAAAAATAGGAAAAGAAGAACTTGAATTATCGCTATTTGTGCATGACGTGGTAATATATTTAACAGACCCAAAAGGGTCTACAAAGAAACTGCTAGAGTTAATAAATTAAGGATATAAAACCAACACACATAAATCAAAGGCATTCCTGTATATCAGCAACAAAACTTCTGAAATGGAAATGAGGAAAACCACTCCATTCAAATATCCTCAAAGAAAATAAGATACTTGGAAATCAACCTAACAAAAGAGGTGAAAACCACAGAACCCTAAAGAGAGAGATAGAAAAAGATCTTAGAAGATGGAAAAATGTACCCTGTTCATGGATAGGCAGAACTAAATTCATCAAAATGGCGAAATTACCCAAAGTTCTCTACAGGTTTAAAGCAATGCCAATCAAAATCCCAACGGCATTTCTTGTAGAAATGATAAAGCAATCATGAAATTCATATGGAAAAACAAAAGACACAGAATAGCAAAAGGAATTCTAAGCAAGAAGTGTGAATCGGGAGGTATAGCGATACTAGAGTTCAAACTTTACTACAAAGCAAGAGTAACAAAAACAGTGTGGTACTGGTACCAAAACCGGCAGGTGGACCAATGGTATAGAATAGAGGACAGAGAAACCAATCCACAAAATTACAACTTTCTTATATTTGATAAAGTGGCTATAAACATGCAATGGATGAAGGATAGCATCTTCAACAAATGGTGCAGGGAAAATTAGAAATCCATGTGCAACAAAATGAAACTCAATCCCGTTCTCTCACCATGCACAAAAGTTAACTCAAAATAGATCAAGGAGCTAGATATCAAATCAGAGACACTGCGTCTCATAGAAGAAAAAGTTGGCTATGATCTATATACTGTGGGGTCGGGCTCCAAATTCTTTAATAAGACATCAATAGCCCAAGAGTTAATAACAAGAATAAACAAATGGGACTTACTTAAACTAAAAAGTTTTTTCTCAAGAAGAGAAACAATAAGAGAGGTAAATAGAGAGCCTACATCCTGGGAACAAATTTTTACCCCTCACACTTCAGATAGAGCCCTAATATCCAAAATATACAAAGAACTCAAAATATTAAACAATAAGATAACAAATAACCCAATCAACAAATGGGCCAAGGACCTAAACAGACACTTCACAGAGGAGGACATACAATCAATCAACAAGTACATGAAAAAATGCTCACCATCTCTAGCAGTCTGAGAAATGCAAATCAAAACCACCCTAAGATACCATCTGACTCCAGTAAGATCAGCAGCCATTATGAAGTTAAACAACAACAAGTGTTGGCGAGGATTTGGGGAAAAGGATACACTTGTACACTGCTGGTGGGACTGCAAATTGGTGAGGCCAATTTTGAAAGAAGTATGGATATTCCTGGAAAAGCTGGAAATGGATCCACCATTTGACCCAGCTATCACCCTTCTTGGAATGTTCTCTGAGGATCTTAAAAGAGCGTACTGTAGGGATACTGCCACATCAATGATCATAGCAGCACAATTCACAATAGCTAGACTGTGGAACCAACTTAGATGCCCTTCAATAGATTAATAGATAAAA
Source organism: Callospermophilus lateralis (assembly GCF_048772815.1). Taxonomy (NCBI): domain Eukaryota; kingdom Metazoa; phylum Chordata; class Mammalia; order Rodentia; family Sciuridae; genus Callospermophilus; species Callospermophilus lateralis. The sequence goes on along the minus strand of NW_027514369.1, from coordinate 850,616 downwards.
AAAAGTTGCATCTATACACAATGGAGTATTACATAGCACAAAAAATGACAAAATCATAGAATTTGCAGGGAAATGGTTGGCATTAGAGCATATTATGCTAAGCGAAGCTAACCAATCCTTAAAAAACAAATGCCAAATGTCTTCTCTGTTATAAAGAGAGCAAATAAGAACAGAACAGGGAGGAAGAGCATGAGGAAAAGATTAACATTAAACAAAGACGAATGGGGGGAGAGAAAGGGAAAGAGAAGGGAAAGCTTCTGAAAATTGTAGGAAACTCTCAATGTTACACAAAATTGCATATAAGATGTTGTGAGGGGAAGTGAGGGGGAAACAATGGAGAGAATTGAACAATAGCAGATGAGGTAGAGAGGGAAGATGGGAAGGGAGGAGAGGGTGGATAGTAGGGGATAGGAAAGGTAGCAGAATACAACAGTCACTAATATGCCATTATGTAAAAATGTGAATGTGTAACCGATGTGATTCTACAATTCGTATTTGGGGAAAAAATGGGAGTTCATAACCCAATTGAGTCAAATGTATGAAAGATGATATATCTTGAGCTTTGTAATGTTTTGAACAACCAATAAAAATAAATAAATAAATAAAGGTTTAAAATTTAGTGGGAAGAAATCAGCTAAAAATGGGTTCAGATGTATTCATTTTGCTATACAGAAACTTTGTTTTGTGAATATCACAAATTTATTTTACCAGAAAATGCACATAAATTGAGATTAAAGGATAATTCACCTAACTTCATGAAAAATTCATAGCATTTTCTACACTTTTCATATTTCATTTTTTTCGTGAATATTTTGTCATGGACAAGGTCTAGTCTTAGGCTATTCTTCCAGAATACTACCTCATCTGACAAGTTCGTACAATGTGTTGGATTGTTCTTTTCATCTTTTATTTAATAGTTTCTAGCTGATAATGTGTATTTTTTCTTATCTTTATTTGGACATACAAACCTAACTATATCTTTGCATTTTATGTTTTACTGGGGAAGAGACTCATCAAAAGCTCTTTGTTATATGTATCAACAATCAAACATCTAGAGCATACAATTATTCTTAATTTTGCATGAAAATAAATTTGTACCATTTTTCTTATAAAGATGTAGTATTATTAATAATGTCCCTACTGTAACAAGTAACTACTTACAAGAAGAATTAAACAATTGACTTTATATCAATTATGAACATGAAAAGTACTAAAATAAGTATTTGGCAATTAATACACAATTGATAGAAATTGAAATCACAAGAAAGCCATTTAAAATGTCAGTGCATATGGTCCTTAAATAATAGGTTGTTCAAATAAAATTTCTCTAATTCATAAGAGTTAATATGCCACATTACAGCTTAATGTGATATAAAACTTTAAATTATCAGTATTGATAAATAAGAATGATACCTGTTTACTTAAATATGTTTATTTGATTTTCACTGTAAGATGTTAATTATGGAAGAATTGAGAATTAAGAAAGACTTGGTCTATATTATTTCTAACAGGAAAATCAAAGTACTTTTAAATATATATATATAATATATGTAATGCATATGCATGAATATAGATACATATGTATAATAAATGTATTGTAATATATCTATCAGGTGATTATAATTTTTAAATTTTCTCAAGAAAAAGAATGACTATAAAAACCAGTCTTAAATTTAAATTTCATACCATACTACTGTTTGTAATGACATGAGAGAAAAATAGATATGGAGGGGAAACCAAAAAGGAAGGGAGAGAAGGGGTAAAATGATGAAGAAAGTGAGTAAAGAAGAGGGACATGAGTGTATGATGTTAAGATAGAAGTGGAGGGGCTGGGTTTGTGGCTCAGAGGTAACATGCTTTTCTAGCATGTGTGAGGCACATGGTTCAATTCTCAGCACCACATACAAATAAACAAAATGAAGGTCAATCAACAACTGAAAAAATAAAAAAAGAAAAAAGAAGAAATATTACAAAAATTCCAAGCTTTGAAGAATGTTAAATAAAAAAATATGTTACACAGCCTTATGTAATTTCTAGACTATTCAAACTAGTCACTAAATGTTAGATTATTAGTGCTATAACTAAAAATCCATTGATCTTTCCTCTACATTCTGTGGCATGCTAGTGCTAAAATAAATTGTATTATTAATTCCCCCCCAAATCCTAATATTTCTACAGTAACTGACCCAGTTGAACATCAATGCAAGTAGACTCTATGAGACATGATGTGTATTTTGACGTTCATTTTTATTCAACACTGGTACATTACTATCTTCAGTTTATGCACATCATAGCATATATGTTTCATCAAAATTTCTCAAATTTATAGGCATTTGTTTCACTTTCAATCACTTCCTGCTTGAGAACACATGTATTCCTCCATGTTTCATAACTGCTCTTTTCATGAGACTTCTTCCCAAAAACATTATTTTCGATTTCCATTATCACATTTGAAGCAAAACGCACAAACCCGTCACAATAAACCATAACACTAATATTACCATTAGATGTATAACTGGTTGGAATGAATGGTTGTATATCGATATAAGATTTCTTACTTAGTTTCAGATATCAATTCAATCCATTATTTAAAGTGGAACCAGTTATATTATTTATTCACAGTACAGTCTATTCACGAATTATCTCTATATTCATAGACACAGGTACACCTCTTTGTACCCCCAATACTAATTTATACGTCCTCAAAATATAGCTCCCAGAAATGGTGGAAGAAATACCCATGTCACCTGATCTCCATATACATTTTATCACAGTAATATTCTGGACAAAAAAAGCAAAGGTCACACTTATGATTGTACTAAACCTAAATGGAAAGTGAACATGGATTACTAAAAACATCCATGTCCAGGTTGCCTAATGCTCTCAAATGAAAATCCTATTGGTGACTACATATTTGTTTCTTCCAAAGATTATATATTCAAACTCAACCATGTTGAAAATGTCTAATCCTGTCACTCACTTTATACTTTGCCTGATTTTGTAATGTCTCTATTGATATCTGCTTTCCTACATATTTTCCCCAGTTAATCATTGTGACTTCCTCATCACATGTGCTGATATTTACATTCACTCTCTTAGCGATACCCTACTTCTAAAGAACTTTTGTTCCAAATCCTACACTCATTCTTCTTCCTAAACCTACCGACTATCTTCCTAATCCTACCGACTATCACTTTTTGACTGGATGTTCTCTTCTACATTCAATCATCCAAGGTGAAAGGTCCTATGCCATTGTATATCGATTTATCTGAAACATCTGTGCAGAATGTAATTCAACGCTAAGTATCCCAATCAAGGGACAAATGAAGTTCTGGGCTTCAAATCTTACTTAGATTTCTGTTTTCGTACATATATTTCACCTCTATATTCTTATAAATATCACAGGTTCCCAATACCATTATTCATCCAGCAGAATGGTTCCTAACCCATATCGAACATGTTAATAACACTAATCATACACTGTTCCCTCAATCTAACTTTACTGAGGAGCAGCGACAGTGTTGGTCTTACAATACAGGAATGTATGGGATCTTCCACCTGCTGAGAACATCAAAGGTACATGCAGAAATGATCTCTGGAGAAGATGTAGGCAGCTATGAAGGACCTGAGAGAGCAAAAGACATCTCCATGGCAAAGAACCTGGTAGGATGAAGGAATGTGTCTGAATCAGCCTCACTCTTCTTAATGTAGAGTAGACCAAACCAGGCCTGTGTGAAAAGCTCTTCCCAGGTGCGTATGGTTGATATACCATTCTAACATATGAAAGTGTCACAGGAAGTAGGGGCAGCCTCCATCTCATGGGACCCTTGGAAGCAACTGTTAGGACAAAGTGGTTGCCAAGGCAGTTACCTCATTCAGTTCCTGAAAGAAGTGACCACACCTCACTTCCTTGATGATGAAAGTCTCTGAACTTGGGATCCAGGAAGCCAGGCACCCAAAGCCATTACCAATCCCAGTCCCAGTGGTCTCACTTGTTTGAATTTACCAAAGACAGAGTCAGTCTTTCTTCTTACCTGTTAAGGTCTGTAAACAAGTCAGATTGGCACCTGTTATTTTGCCAGAGAAATGTTAGAGTCTGTAAAAAAGTCTGGATGGCGCCTGGCAAAATGCCAGAGGGAGTGGTTTGTGAAGTAACAAAAGCGAGCCATTAAGTGTGGAGATTCCTTATTGTTTGACTGCTGTATCTATTTCATGCTAATTAGATAGGCTGTGTAAAATGTATAAATACCGCTCTTATTCAACAATAATTGGCTTCCACTCCTGCTGCATCAGTCTACCCAAGTTGTTCGTCACCCCCCCGGTTATTTTGCCCAGCCAGCCGGGCTGTGGCACTTACCTACTGATGTGAGGATGGCCAAATGCCAGCGAAGCTCTGAAGATAATTCTTTCCTGATAAAGCAGTTATTGGCTCACCGCTGACTCCTGACTACTTCACAGAGTTAGCAAAGGAAAGCAGATTTGAGACAGGACAAGCAGTTTTGGGGAACATAGTATGGCCCACCAGTCAGAGGACACTCTGGATAGTCACAGACCAACTTGGAGGAAAGAGTTGCCTTTGTGGGTGTGGTTGTGGGTTTGTGTATTCCACTGTGTCTGTGGTTATAGACATTAGAAAAGAGAATGCATCAATGGAATTGTTCTGTCTAGTAGAAAGATTCTCAGCATTCATCCTGCCAAATTTATGAATGGACTACGGCTTTCCTTATGAATGGGCAACACCTGCTATCTTCCTAAGTTCCTGTTTTCTTCCTGAATTCTGGCCACTCTCAAGAATAGGCTCATGGTTTTGTGTAAAAGATATGTACCACCTCCAAACTCTATAACATGGCCTTGTACTGGATAGCTGAAGGGAATGGAGAGGAACTCAGAAAACTCAGATATCAGTGTGACCAGTAAAGTGTCAGTGGAGAAACACTGATTTGGGCCTTTTGTTTACCTATTTTTCCGTTGCCCTGAATGTCTGGAAGGTCTTTGCCTCAGTCCACCCCTTTGTGAAACCTGAAGAAAACAGTTTTCTAATGGAAAATAATGAGCATCACCTGTGGCTCTTTGCTTAATTGCCGTGGAAAGGGATGTGTCTGAATCAGCCTCTTGGCCCTGTGTGAGGCTGTGACTTAGATTCTCACCACCTGATGAATCTAAGGAAAGATCTCATGTGTGCATCCAAAACAAAAATGGAAAAAGAGCAGTCTTGCGGATGAAGTCTCTCGCCTTCCTCTGTAAGGTTCCTGACTTCCATCAAGTGAGAATAGGTATCTTTGGTTCAAAAAGCTTTTCAAAGCCCTGCAGAGGCAAGCCCATAGGTGCTTGGATTTTCTCATAACTCCAATTCACATAAAGAATCTAAACCCCACAGACATAAGTTTCAAATTGGAGAAGCAGAGCAGTATTAATGGCAGGCCTAATTGATCACTCCTTGTTCACAGATAGGTTGTCAAGCCACCTTGACATTAGACAAATGAGGGTAGGGAGCATATTTTGGATACTGTCTTCAGCTGCGCCCCTCATGGAAACTTCCAGCCAGAGGTAATGATGAGTGTCTATGTGGAAGTAGTTGAGAGCCATGTGGGAGTGTTTTGGTTTTAATTGTGGTCATTTGTTTGGCTGATGGAAGAGATGACTGGGTCCACCTTGGCTTGAACTCTGGTGTGAGTCTTCTTAGAGACTGAGTTCTGGAAATGACTGCAGAGATGTATTGCCATGAATTGTGTTGGGATTTTTGGAGGCCACACATGGTAGTGGCCTTTGGAAACTGCGATCTAGGCCCGGGGGGCTTCCCACAGAGCACTGGGAATCTGAGCCAGAATTTCACATGATTTTATTCTGAAAGACTTGACAGCCATAGTTGAGAGTAAAAACACACATGGACCTCACATTGTAGACCTCAATGGGCCTGGCTTCATTTGATCTTTTGGCCACTCTTTGGGAAGTCTTGCCTGTGAGAGTTCTCCAGATCTTTCATTGAAATGGGCTTTCTCACCTTTTAATGTTTCCAGAATGAATTAAATCCCACAGTGCCTCCAAGCTCATCCTTGAAAAATGGCTAGATAAACATCATAAAAATTTGAAATTCCCATCACCAGGTGACACTGGATACACTTTGGATTTCCTGTTGCTCATCATGAGTGTACCAGACAGTGCCTTGATTGACTGGGTTTCATGAAAATGGTGTAGAACAATGATGCAAAAAAGTTAAAGTCTGCTGAGTAGTGGGCCTAGAGCAGTGTTTTGCAGGTCTGTGATAAAACTTCTGTGGTGGGGTCATGTGGATCTGCCAAAAGGCTTGTAACTGACATGGTGCAGCCAGCAGACCCTTGTATGTAAAGGCATCTTGTTGAATGGAGAGGTTTCAGGGCAATGTTCAGAATCAGGTTGCTATGGTCAAGGGGGCAAGCTATGTGGGATAGAAGCCTGGTTGGTGCATTCTCCTGCAGACCCTGACGCACAACACGTGACAGATCTCCCTCCAGCACTGTGACCCAGTTGAATTCCTTGTATTTCCTGAAGCCAATACCAAACTCCCAGTGCAGCAGCAAGGACACCATGAAAAGTGGAGGATGACCAAATGGCTTCACAGTCCACACGGGGCCACACTTAGCCTTCAGTGGCAAGAGTTTACTTACAAAGAGAGAATTTAGCCTTGCTGCCTCACGTTCTTTGGAAAATAAGAAACCATGTTCTGCAGGTCACATAGATGGGGGACCCAGCTTTGGTGGTCTCACTAGAAAGGAAGCCATAGGTCCTGACTACAACATATACTTCAAGTGGCCAACCTCAGAGGCAGGTTCTCCAGAAGTCTTTAGGCTGGCAGATCTCCATATTTGTGCAGTATTTACCCTGTCCCTTACTTTTGGAAACTCCTCTACCACCTCCAATATTGTGAACTCGTAACCATGTTCCATTCCTGATATGTATTCACAGATTTTCTAAATCTTCTTCTTTTATTTTGTCTTACTTGGGGCAAAGATAGTGTCAAGGTATTGTTGTGAATGAGAGTAGGAAGATTTTGTGTAGCACATATTTGCAAACACATTTGATTCATTTTCCTATTTTACATTCAAAATACTGAATCCCTGACACTAACCCATACCCTACTAGACTCTGACTACTAACCCTAATATGGTGGAGAGAAATAATGCAAACAGAAGTGAAATACAAACAGTTCAGAGGAGGCATGGTGTATAGTTGGATTTGCCTTTTGCATGATAAATTGTAGGTGTTATAAATCTAGTCAATTTTTAATTAAAATAGTTCACCATGGGTTTTTGTAGTTAACAAATACGTGAATTCCTGTCTCCCTTTCTCTGTCGCCTATTCAGCACATGTATTTTTATATGCCCTTTCTCTGTAGCCTATTCAGCACATGTATTTTTATATGCACATATAGAATCCTACCTGGTATCACACGTACATTTTTGTGATTTGGCTGATATGGAGATACAAATTGTGAGAAAAGATCACTCCTCCTAAAAGCAGTTGGAACTGAAAATTCAACCTATGTGTGAGCTTCCTAGGAGAACAACATTGTACATAAATCCATGCTCAGTAAAATAAATTATTTTGCATCTGTGGATGTTATATATTTCATGATGAATATTGATTGGCTTATATATTGGTACTTTTTAATATCTCTGTGTGTGTTTTGGGTGTGTGTGTATATATATATATATATATATATATATATATATATATATATATACACTCTCAAGATTTTTCAAAATATGAAATATATGTGTCTTATATACACTACGGAAATTCATTCATGTTCATGTATGTGGATTTATAATAAAAATTTCACAAGATTATTCTCAGAAGTATTCATTTACCTGAACTACATATTTGTTTTCTAGTACTTAAAACTAACTTCAGTGAATGTGCATACAAATACTAATATTTCTACAGTAATTGACCCAGTTTAACATCAATGCAATTAGATTCCTATGGGACATGGTGTGTATTTTGATGTTCATTTTTATTCAACATTGGTTCGTTAATATTTCTTCAGTTCATGCACATCATAGGATATATATTTCATCCACAAATTCACAAATTTATAGGCATTTGTTTCTCTTTCAATCACTTACTGCTTCAGAACACATGTATTCCTCCAGGTTTCTTGACTGGTCTTTTAATGAGACTTCTTTCCAAACACATTATTTTCGATTTCCATAATCACTTTTGAAGCAAATCTCACACAATCTTTATAATAAAACATAACGCAATTATACAATTAGATGTGTAACTGGTTGGAATGAATGATTGTATATCAATATAAGTTTTTGTGTATATTTTCACATATCAATTCAATCCATTATTTAAAGTGGAAACAGTTATATTATTTATTCACAGTATTGTCAATTCATGCATTAATTCTATATTCATAGACACAGAGTACAAATCTTTGTACCGCCAATAATAATTTATACATCTTCAAAATATTGCTCTCAGAAATGGTATAAGAAATACTTATGTCATCCAATCTACATATACATTTTATCACAGTAATATTTGGGACCCAAAATGCAAAGGTCAAACATATGATTGTACCAAAGCCTAAATTGAAAGTGAGCATGGATTACTAAAAACATCCATGTACATGTTGCCTAATGTTCTCAAATGTCAATCCTATTTGTGACAACATATTTTTTTCTTCCTTAGATTATATATTCAAACTCAACCCTGTTGAAAATATCTAATCCTATCACTCACTTTATACTTTTCCTGATTTCTTAATGTCTCTATTGATATCTGCTTACCGACATATTTTCCCCAGTTCATCATTGTGACTGACTCTTCACATGTGCTCACATTTAAATTCACTCTCTATCCGAAACCCTATTGCTGGAGAACTTTTGTCCAAAACCTATACTCACTCTTCTTTCTGAAACTGAATATCTTTCTAATAATTTCAACTATCCCTTTTTGACTAGAAGTTCTCTTCAACATTCCATCATCCAACGTACAAGGTCCTATGCCATTATACTGAATTTATCTGAGACAACTCTGCAGAAAATAATTCAAATCTAAGTATCCCAATCAAGGGCCCAATGCCCTTCTGGGCTTCAAATCTTACCTACATTTCTGTTTTCATACTAATATTTCACCTATATTTTCTTGTAAATATTGCAGCTTCCCAATCATTCCTGCAGAATGATTCCTAACTCATATCGAACATGTTATTAATCCTAACCATACACTGTTCCCTCAATCTAACTTTACAGAAGATTAGAGACAGAGTTGGTCTTTCAATATAGGAATGTAGCAGATCTTCCACATGCTAAGATCCTCAAAGGTCCATACAGAAATGATCCCTGGAGAAGATGTATGCAGCTATGAAGGACCTGAGAGAGAAAAAGTCATCTCCATGTAATGGCTCACCGCTGGCTCCTAATAACCTCACAGAGTTGGCCAAAGAGACCAGATCTGAGACAGGACAGGCAATTTCTGGGAACATAGTATGGCCCACCAGTAAGAGGACACTCCAGATAGTCACAGACCTACTTGGGGGAAGGAGGTGCCTTTGTGGGTTGGGTGTGAGTTTGTGGTCTTGTCTCATTTTCTGAGAATAGGTAGGAAAGGCAGTATGTTCATTTTGGAGTGGATGGTTTCTAGAAAGTCGTTTGACAAGGAGTGTGTCTATGTCTGGGTATCCCACTGTGTTCGTGGATGAAGACATTAGAAAGAGCATGCATCAATGGATGTGTTCTGTCTACTAGAAAGCTTCCCAGCATTCATCCTTCCCAATTTATAGATGGACTTGGCTTGCCTTCTGGATGGGCAACACCTACTGTCTTCCTAAGTTCCTGTTTTCTGCCTGAATTCTGGCCACTAACCATAATAGGCTCATGGTTATGTGTCCAAGATATGTACCACCTCCAAGCTCTGGGACATGGCCATGTACAGGATAGCTGAAGGGAATTGGAGCATCTCAGAAAACTCAGATATCAATGTGACCAGTAAAGTCTCTGTGGAGAAACCCTGCTTTGGGCCTTTTGCATACCTATTTTTCTGTTGCACTGAATAACAGGAAGGTCTTTGATTAGGCCACGCCTTTGTGAAGCCTGAAGAAAACAGTTTTCAAATGGAAATGAATGGGCATCACCTGGGGCTCTTTGCTTAATTGTTTGGAAAGGGATGTGTCTGAATTGGCCACTTGGCCCTGTGTGAGGCTGTGGCTTAGATACTCAGCACCTAATGGACCTAAAGAAAGATCCCATGTGTGCACCCAAATCCAAAATGTCCAAAAAGCATTTATTGTGGACTACGTCTCTCGCCTTCCTCTGTAAGGTTCCTGATCTCCATCAAGTGAGAATAGGGATCCTTTGCATCAAATGAGTACTTCAAAGCCTTGCAGAGTCTAGCCCACTGGTGCTTGTGATTACTCATGACTCCAGTTCACATAAAGAATCTAAATCCCACAGTCAGTAAGCCTCAAATTGGAATTGTGGAGCAGTATTAAAGGCAGGGCTCTATGATCATTCCGTGTTCAAAGGAAGGGTGTCCAGGCAACCCTGACTTGTGACAAATGAGGTGCGAGGGTGCTTATTTTGAACACTGTGTTGTTCTGTGCCCCTCATGAAAACCTCAAGCCAGAGGTTATTATTAGTGTCTATATGGAAGAAGATGAGTGCCATGTGGGAGTCTTTTGTTTTTAATTGTGGTCATTTGTGTGGCGGTTGGAAGAGATGTCTGGTTCCACCTGGGCTTGAACTCTGGTGTGATTCCCCTTAGAGACTGAGTTGTGGAACTGTCCTCAGAGAAGTATTGCCATGAATTGTGTTGAGATTTTAGGAGGCCACACATGAGATTCGCCCTTGGAAACTGAGATCTAGGCCCAGGGTGGCTTTCCACAGAGCATAAGTAATCTCAGCCAGGATATCACACGATTTTATTGTTAAAGACTTGGCAGCCATAGTTGAGAGTCATAACACACATGGAGCTCACATTGTAGACCTCAATGAGCCTGGCTTCATGTGACCTTTTGGCCACACTTTGGGAAGCTTTGCCTGTGATAGTTCTTCATTTCTTTCGTTCAAATGAGTTTCCTCGCCATTTAATGGTTCCTGAATGATTGGAAACCCACAGTGCCTCCAACTTCATCCTTAAAAAATAGCTAGATAAATACCACCAAATTTTTGAAATTCCCTTGACCAAGTGGCACTGGAGAAACTTTGGATTCCTGTTGCTGATTATGAGTATACCAGACAGTGCCTTGATTGACTTGGTTTCACGAAAATGCTGTAGAACAGAGATGCCAGTAATTTGGAGCCTGCTGAGTAGTTGGCCTAGAGCAGTGGTGGGGAGGTGTCTGAAATAACATCTGTGGTGAGGCCATGTTTATCTGCCATTGGCTTCCAAATGGCTTGTGACTGACATTTTGCATCCAGCAGACCCTTGTATGTAAAAGCATCTTGTTATATGGAGAGGTTTCAGGACAATATTCAGAATCAGGTTGCTATGGTCAATGGGGCAAGCTCTGTGCGAAAGAAGCTTGCTTGGTGCATTCTCCTGCAGACCCTGACCCACCACATGTGACAGAATTCCCTCCAGCACTTTGTCCCAGTGGAACTCCTTGTATTTCAAGAAACAGATACCAAACTCCCAGTGCAGCAGCAAGAAACACCACAAAAAGTGGAGGATGAAAAAATGGCTTTACAGTAAAGACGAGGAGACACTTAGTGCGCAGTGGCTACAGTTTACCTACAAAGAAAAAATTCAGCACTGCTGCCTCATGTTCATTGGGAAATAAGAAACAATGTCCTCCAGGTCACATAGATGCAGACCCAGTTATGATGATCTAACTAGAATGGAAGCTAAATCTCCTGACAGCAACATATATTTCAAGTGCCCAAACTCAGAGGCAGTTTCTCAAAAGTCTTTAGGCCAGCAGAGCTCCATGTTTGTGGAGTGTTTACCCTGTCCCTTACTTTTGGAAACTCCTATACCACCTCCAAGTATATGAACTCCTGAGCATATTCCATTCCAGATATGTATTCACAGATTTTTGTAAATTATGTCCTCTAATTGTGTCTTACTTTAAGCGAAGATGATATCAAGGCATTGTTCTGGATGAGAGTGGGAACATTTTTTTGTATCACATATTTGCATAAATATTGAATTTATTTTCCTATTTTCAATTCGAAATACTGAATCCCTGACACTAACCCAAAACCTACTAGACTCTGACTACTAATCCTAATATGATGGAGTGAAATAACCCACACAGAATAGAAATACAACCAGTTCAGAGGAGGCATGGTGTATAGTTGTACTTTCCTTTTGCATGATAAAGGGTTGGTGTTATAAATCTTGTCAATTTGTAGTTAAAATAGTTCTCTATGTGTTTTTAAAGTTAACAAATATGTGAATTCCTGTCTCCCTTTCTCTGTAGCCGATTCAGCACATGCATTTTTATATGCACATATAGAATACTACATGGTATCACACGTACATATTTGTGAGGTAACTGACTTTGCAAATACAATTTGTTAGAAGAAAACACTTCTTCTAAATGCTGTTGGAACTGAAAATTCAACCTATGGGTGAGCTTCCTAGTTGAACAACATAAATCCATATTTAGTAAAATCAATATTTTTGGATCTGTGGATGATATATATTTCATGGTGAATTTCGATTGCCATACATAATGCTACTTTGTAATGTCTGTATTTAGGTGTGTGTGTGTGTGTGTGTGTGTGTGTATTCACTCTGCTGATTATTCAAAATATAAAATATATGTGTCTTATTATACACTAACTAAATTCATTCATATTCATGTATTTGGATTTATAATCAACGTTTGAGAAGATTATTCTCAGAAATATTTTTCCACCTGAAATACATGTTTGTTTCCTAGTACTGAAAACTAACTTCAGGGGATCATATTATGGCAGCAATGGGAGTTCATTACCCACCTGTACCGCGTCACTTTGCAGGAGAAGGACGAGTTAGAACGGCTAAAATCTATCTTATTAGAAATTTCCAGGAAAATTGGTGTGCTCCAAAACCTACAGGAAGGATTTCCATTGCACAAGGACCAGCTACGGGGACTCAAACACCAGCAATTTGTCCTCACGGAGGGTCACGCTGCTTATTTAGCAAATCGCCCCACGGCTAGTGTCTGCAATGCGCGCTGGGAAACGACGAGAGAGCAACACAAAGATAGAGTCTGTGGATTATGCGGGCTCCTGCCATCTGGGCAATCACTGTGCTCAGTGCTGAATTCTGCGTTTGAAATGGGGGAAGGAAGCGGTCCAATTCGGTTTTCCACACCGGTGAGACCACAGAGGAAGATAGCGGTCACCATCTTGGAGAGCTGATGTCACCATCCCTGTTTTCGACTGATCACAGCTCATTCAGATACAGAATAGGTAATTTCAGGCTGCCATTCGCCTTCATCTTGCAGACAAATTACTCAGGGTCAGTGCTAAAGAACCCATGAAAATTGCTTCTTGGATCGTTCTCCTATCAGAACATACACCGAGCCCGGAGCGGCTGAATTCCGGGTCCCGGAACTGCTCTGGCCCAGGGCTAAAGAACCTGCGGAAACTGTTTCTTGGTCTGGGTCCTGCTGAATACTGTAGAGGTAAATGCCAACTGAGCCTTCATAGACAGTGGCAACAGGATTGAGACGGGGCTTGTGAGGGCCGGTCAGGACTCACCCGTTGCTTTAGTCACCCGACAAAGGGAATGAAATGCTGCCATTTACATGGGATACCAACATGGCAGACATCTGATGTGATCACAAAGCGGTGGAGGAGATAACTTCATCGATACCAGCGGCGAGAGAAATAGTTGGTCTCCTGGTAAAGAAAGTGAGTCACAAACATCTGAGTCTCTCTCATTTTGTCATCAAGCCAGAGGTGCAGAGCAGAGCTGCCGCCTGTGCCTGGAACAGGCCCAGCGACCCACCGGCGTGGTAGTCACGTCACCCCAATTGGAGTAGGGGCAGAGCAGAGCCGACACCCATGCCTGCAAGGTAGGCAGACGTACGACCGACCGGCAGAATAGGCCTAGCGGCCGGTCAGCATGGTAGACAGATCACCCCAATTGGAGGAGCAGCACAGCCGCCAACCGCACCTGCAATGGAGACTTTTCCACAATACAAGAGCAATATAAATATACATGGGGAAAATTACAAAAACACAACAGTTTCACCAAGCAGAAAGAAACGCAAGCTGTATGAAAAGACAAGGAAAGAAAGGACCACAAGCAATGCAGGTCAACTCAACTTTAGAAGAGGTAATAGATGCAGCATATGGAATGTCAGATAAAGAATTCAGGATATACATGCTTCAGGTGATCTGGAATCTCAAGGAAGACATTAGACAGCAAAAATCAGTCAATGAAAGATCACTTCGACAATGAATTACATAAAAAAATCCAAGTAGCAAAGATCAACTATACAGGGAGATAGAGGTTATAAAAAACAAACCAACTGAAATCTTAGAAACGCAGGAAGTAATGAACCATCTTAAAAACTCAATTGAGAATACTACCATCAGAGCAGAATACTTAGAAGATAGAACATCAGACAATGAAGACAAAGTATTTCAACTCAAAAAGAACATATACAGCTCAGCAAGACTGTTAAGAAACCATGAGCAAAACTGCAAGAAATATGGGATAACATAAAGAGAATAAACATAAGAGTCATTGGGATACAGGAAAGTATAGAGGTCCAAACCAAAGGAGTGAGCAATCTATTCAATGAAATAATAGGAGAAAAATTCCTAGACTTGAAGAATGAGACAAAATCCCAAATCCTAAAAGTCTACAGGACGCCAAACGTGCAAAATCATAAGAGATCCACACCTAGACACATTGTAATGAAGATACCCTACATACAGAATAAGGAGAGAATTTTAAAAGCTACAAGAGAAAGGAAGCAGATTATAGTTAGTGGTAAACCAACCCGGATAACAGCTGATCTTTCAACACAGACTCTGAAAGCTAGAAGATCCTTTAATAACATATTTCAAACACTGAAAGAAAATGGGTTCCAACCAATTATCATGTATCCAGCGAAATTAAGCTTCAGATGGAAGATGAAATTAAAACCTTCCATGATAAACAAAAGTGAAAAGAATTTGCAGCTAGAAAACCATCTCTTCAAAACATCCTCGGCAAAACATTACAGGAAGTGGAAATGGAAAATACCAATGAAAACCAACAGTGGGAGGTAGGACATTAAAGGGGGGAAAATAATCAAAGAGGAAAACAAACTATGTTTAGTAACATAAATAAACAAATATGGCTGGAAGAACAACCCATATCTCAATAATAACCAAAAATCTTAATGGCTTAAACTCACCAATTAAGAGACACAGGCTAGTAGAATGGATCACAAAACAAGAACCAACAAAATGCTGCCTACAGGAGACGCATTTTATAGGAAAAGACATACATAGACTGAGGGTGATACTTGGAAAAATCATATCACTCTTATGA
Source organism: Callospermophilus lateralis (assembly GCF_048772815.1). NCBI lineage: Eukaryota > Metazoa > Chordata > Mammalia > Rodentia > Sciuridae > Callospermophilus > Callospermophilus lateralis. The sequence goes on along the minus strand of NW_027514369.1, from coordinate 835,145 downwards.
ACTTCGGAAACAAGCAGGAGTGTCCATACTCATATCAAATAAAATAGATTTCAAGCCAAAGTTAATCAAAAGGGATAAAGAAGGACACTACATACTACTCAAGGGAACCATACGCCAACAAGACATAACAATCATAAATATATATGCCACAAACAATGGTGCAGCTTTGTTCATCAAACAAACTCTTCTCAATTTCAAGAGTCTAATAGACCACAATACAGTAATCATGGGAGACATGAACACACCTCTCTCACCACTGGACAGATCTTCCAAACAAAAGTTGAATAAGGAAACTATAGAACTCAATAACACAATTAATAACCTAGACTTAATTGACATATATACAATATGCAACCCATCATCAAGAAGTTACACTTTTTCTCAGCAGAACATGGATCCTTCTCAAAAATACATCATATATTATGTCACAGGGCAATTCTTAGACAATAAAAAGGAGTAGAGATAATACCATGCATTTTATCTGATCACAATGGAATGAAATTAAAAATCAACGATAAAAAAGGAAGGAAAAATCATTCATCACTTGGAGAATGAACAATAGGTTTCTGAATGATCAATGGGTTATAGAAGACATCAAGGAAGAAATTAAAAAATTCTTAGAGATAAATGAAAACACAGACACAATATATCGGAATCTATGGGACACATTGAAAGCAGTTCCAAGAGGAAAATTCATTGCTTGAGTTCATTCCTTAGAAAAAGAAAAAACCAACAAATAAATGATCTCATACTTCATCTCAAAATCTTAGACAAACAAGAGCAAACAACAGCAAAAGAAGTAGAAGGCAACAAATAATTAAAATCAGAGAAGAAATTAATGAAATCGAAACAAAAGAAACAATTAAAAAAATTGACAAAACAATACATTGGTTTTTTGAAAAAATAAATATAATCGACAGACCCTTAGCCATGCTAACAAAGAGAAGAAGAAAGAGAACTCAAATTACTAGCATATGAAATGAAAAAGGAAATTTAACAAGAGACACTTCAGAAATACAGAAGAAAATCAGAAATTATTGTGAATTAATATACTCCAATAAAATAGAATATAGTGAAGGCATTGATAAATTTCTTAAGTCATATGATGTGCCCAGATTGATTCAGGAGGATATAGACAACTTAAACATTCCAATATCAATTGAGGAAATAGAAGAAACCATCAAAATACTACCAACTAAGAAAAGCCCAGGACCGGAGGGGTATAGAGCAGAATTATACAAAACCTTTAAAGAAGAACAAAAACCAATACTTTTCAAGGTATTTCAGGAAAAGTGCAAAAATCCTCAAAAAAATTCTGGCGAATCAGACACAAAAACATATATATAAAAAAAAATGTGCACCATAATCAAGTAGGATTCATTCCTGGGATGCAAGGCTGGTACAATATACGGAAATCAATAAATGTTATTCATCACATCAATAGACTTAAAAATAAGAACCATATGATCATCTCGAGAGATGCGAAAAAAGCATTTGACAAGGTACAGCATCACTTTACGTTCAAAACTCTAGAAAAACTAGGGATAACAGAATCATACCTCAATATTGTAAAAGCAATCTTTGCTAAGCCTCAGGCTAGCATCATTCTGAATGGAGAACAATTGAAGGCATTCCCCCTAAAATCTGGAGCAAGACAATGATGCCCTCTCTCACCCCTTCTGTTCAACATAGTTATCGAAACACTGGCCAGAGCAATTAGAAAGACTAAAGAAATTAAAGGCATTAAAATAGGAAAAGAAGAACTCCAATTATCGCTATTTGCAAAAGACATGATTCTATACCTAGCAGACCCAAAAGGGTCTACAACGAAACTATTAGAGGTAATAAATGAATTCAGCAAAGTGGCAGGATATTAAATCACCACGCATAAATCAAAGGCATTTTTGTATATCAGCGACAAATCCTCTGAAATGGAAATGAGGACAATCACTCCATTCACAATATCATCAAAAAAATAAATAAAATACTTGGGAATCAACCTAACAAAAGAGGTGAAAGACATATACAATGAAAACTACAGAACCCTAAAGAGAGAAATAGAAGAAAATCTTAGAAGATGGAAAAATATACCCTGTTCATTGATAAGCATAACTAACATCATCAAAATGACGATATTACCAAAAGTTCTCTATAGGTTTAATGCAATGCCAATCAAAATCTCAAGGTCATTTCTTGTAGAAATAGATAAAACAATTATGAAATTCATATGGAAAAATAAACGACCCAGAATAGCAAAAACAGCTCTAAGCAGGAAGTGTGAATCAGGCAGTATACCGATACCAGGCCTCAAACTATACTACAGATCAATAGTAACAAAAATAGCATGGTACTGGTGACAAAACAGGCGGGTGGACCAGTGATACAGAATAGAGGACACAGAAACCAATCCACAAAACTACAGCTATCTTATATTTGATAAAGGGACTAAAAGCATGCAATGGAGGAAGGATAGCGTCTTCAACAAATGGTGCTGGGAAAACTGGAATTCCATATGTAACAAAATGAAACTGAATCCCCTCCTCTCACCATGCACAAGAGTTAACTCAAAATAGATCTAGGAGGTTGATATCAAATCAGAGACACTGCATCTGGTGGAAGAAAACTTTTGCCACCATCTACATACTGTGGTGTCGGGCTCCAAATTTCTCAATAGGACACCCATAGCACCAGAGTTAATCCCTAGAATCAACAAATGGGACTTACTCAAACTAAATACATTTTTCTCAGCAAAAGAAACAATAAGAGAGGTAAATAGGGAGCCTACATCCTTGGAACAAATCTTTACTCCTCACACTTCAGATAGAGCCCTAATATCCAGAGTATACAAAGAACTCAAAAAAATTAAACAATAAGAAAATGAATAACCCAATCAACAAATGGGCCAATGACCTGAACAGACACTTCTCAGAGGAGGACATACAATCAATCAATAAGTACATGAAAAAATGCTCACCATCTCTAGCAGTCAGAGAAATGCAAAACAAACCCACCCTAAGATACCATCTCACTGCAGTAAGATTGGCAGCCATTATGAAGTCAAACGCCATCATGTGCTGTCGAGGATGTGGGGAAAAGGGCACACCTGTACATTGCTGGTGGGACTGCAAATTAGTGCAGCCAATTTGGAAAGCAGTATGGAGATTTCTTGGAAAGATGGGAATGGAACCACCATTTGACCTATTCCCCTTCTCGGTCTATTCCCTAAAGAACTAAAAAGAGCATGCTACAGAGATACTGATAAATCGATGTTCATAGCAGCACAATTCACAATTGCAAGGCTGTGGAACCAACCTAGATTCCCTTCATTAGATGAATGGATTAAAAATGTGGCATTTATATAGAATGGCTGTGACTCACAAGGTGCAGCCAGCAGACCCTTATATGTAAAGGCAAATTGTTATATGGTTTGGTTTCAGGTAAATGTTCAGAATCAGTTTGCTATGGACACGGGGGCAAACAATGAGAGATAGAATATTGGATGGTGCATTCTCCTGCAGAACCTGACCATTCACACGTGACAGAACTCCCTCCAGCACTGTGTCCCAGTTGAACTCCTTGTATTTCGTGATGCAAATACCAAACTCCCAGTGCAGCAGCAAGAAACACCACGAAAAGTGGAGGATGACCAAATGGCTTCACAGTTCACACGGGGAGACACTTAGGTTCCAGTGTCCACAGTTTACTTAGGAAGAGAGAATTCAGCACTACGGTCTCATGTTCATTGGAAAATAAGAAACCATGTCCTCCAGGTCACATAGATGCAGACCCATCTTTGATGGTCTCACTACAAAGGAAGCTAAAGCTCCATACAACAAAATATATTTCAAGTGCCCAACCTCAGAGGGACTTTCTCAAGAAGTCTTTAGGCCAGCAGAGCTCCATGTGTGTGGACTGTTTAAACTTTCCCTTACTTTTGGAAACTCCTTTACCACCTCCAATTTTTTGAACTACTGAGTATATTTTATTCCACATATGAATTCACAGATTTTCTAACTCTTCTCCTCTAATTGTGTTTTACTAGGGTCGAAGGTAATGACAAGGCATTGTTCTTGATGAGAGTTGGAAGATTTTTGTGTAGCATATGTTTGCGTACACATTGGATTCATTTTCCTATTTTCCATCCAAAATACTGAATCTCTGACACTATCCAATACCCTACTAGACTTTGACGATTAATCCTAATATGGTGAAGAAAAATAACCCAAAGAGAATAGAAATACAAGCAGTTCAGAGGAGGCATGGTGTATACTAGGTCTTGCCTTTTGCATGATAAAGGGTAGGTATTATAAAAATTGTCAATTTTTAATTGAAATAGTTCTACATGTGTTTTTAAAGGTAACGAATATGTGACTTCCTGTTTCCTTTTCTCTGTAGCCTATTCAGCACATGTGTTTTTATACGCACATATAGAATCCTACCTGGTATCACACATAATTTCTTTTGAGGCTACTGACTTGGAAGATAAAAATTGTGAGTAGAGATCATTCCTCCTAAACGCTGTTGAAACTGAAAATTCAACCTATGTCAGCTTCCTAGTAGAACAACATTATACATGAATCCATGTTAAGCAAAATGAATATTTTTCGATATGTGGATTATATATATTTCATGATGAAATGCGATTGGCATATATATTGCTACTTTTAATGTCTGTGCATGTGTCTGTGTGTGTGTGTGTGTGTGTGTGTGTGTGTGTGTGTGTGTGACTCTCCAAGTTTTTTTAAATATGAAATATATGTGTATTATATACACTCCCTAAATTCATTCATGTTCATGTATGTGGATTTATAATCAACTTTTCAGAAGATTATTCTCAGAAATATTCATCCACCTTGAATACATATTTGTTTCCCATTACTGAAATCTGACTTCAGTTAATGGTTCATACAAATCCTAACATTTCTACATTAACTGACCCAGTTTAACATCAATGCAAGTAGATTCCTATGGGACATGATGTCTATTTTGAACTTCATTTCTATTCAACACTGCTACATTACTATTTCTTCACGTTTAGCCCATCATAGCATATATATTTCATCCACAAGTTCACAAATTTAGAGGCATTTGGTTCACTTTAAATCCCTTCCTGCTTTAGAACACATGTATTCCTCCAGGTTTCTTGACTGGATTTTTTGAGACTTCTTACCAAACACATTATTTTCGATTTCCATAATCCTTTTGAAGAAAATCAGACACACCCTTCATGATAAACCATAACCTAATATTACCATTAGATGTATAACTGGTTGGAATGAATGATTTTATATCAATATTAGATTTCCTGTATATTTTCAGATATCAATTAAATGAATTATTTAAAGTGGAACCAGTTATATTATTTATTCACAGTATGGTCTATTCATGCATTATCTCTATATTCACAGACACAGCGTACACCTCTTTGTACCCCCAATACTAATTTATAGGTCTTCTCAATATTGCTCCCGGAAATGGTGGAAGAAATACTCATGTCACCTGATCTACATATACATTTTATCACAGTAATATTCTTGACAAAACTGCAAAGGTCACACTTATGATTTTACAAAGCCTAAATGGAAAGTGAACATGGATTACTAAAAACATCCATGTCCAGGTTGCCTAATGCTCTCAAATGTCATTCTTTGGTGACTACATATTTGTTTCTTCCTAAGATTATATATTATAACTCAATCCTGTTTAAAATGTATAATCCTAACAATCACTTTGTACTTTGCCTAATTTCCTATTGTCTTCCTTGATATTTGCTTTCCTACATTTTTTCCCTAGTTCATCATTGTGAATGACTCTTCACATGTGCTGACATTGGCATTCACTCTCTAATCGAAACCCTGTTGCTAAAGAATTTTGTTTTTTGCAAATTCTATACTCACACTTCTTCCGAAAACTACCGACTGTCTTTCTAATCTTACCGACTACCCCTTTTGGAGTTGATGTTCCCTTCTAAATTCAATCATCCAAGGTACAAAGTCTTATGCCATTGTATATTGATTTATCCAAGAAATCTCTGCTGAAGGTAATTCAATGCTAAGTATCCCAATCAAGGGCCCAATTCCCTTCTGGGCTTCAAATCTTACCTAGATTTCTGTTTTCATACATATATTTCACCTCTATGTTCTTATAAATATAGCAGATTCCCAATATCATTATTCATCCCTCAGAATAATTCCTAACCCAAATTGAACAAGTTATTAATGCTAACCATACACTGTTCCCTCAATCTAACTTTACAGAAGAGCGGGACAGAGTTGGTCTTACAATACAGGAATATAGGGGACCTTCCACCTGCTGAGAACCTCAAAGGTCCATGCAGATATGACCCCTGGAGAAGATGTAGGCAGATATGAAGGACCAAACAAGTCCTGTGTGGAGAGCTGTTCCCGGGTGCCTATGGTTGATATACCATTCTAACTTGTGAAAGTGTCACATGAAGTAGGGGTAGGCACCAGCACTTGTCCCCGTTGAACTCCTTGTATTTAGTTAAGCAAATACCAAACTCCCAGTGCAGCAGCAAGAAACACCACGAAAATGGAGAATGAACAAATGGCTTCACAGTCCACATGGGGAGACACTTAGCCCCCAGTGGCCACAGTTTACCTACCAAGTGGGAATTCAGTACTGCTGCCATATGTTCATTATAAAATAAGATACCATGTCCTCCAGGTAACATAGATGCACACCCAGCTTTGATGGTCTCACTACAAAAGAAGCTATAGCTCCAGACAACAATATAAATTTAAGTGCCCAACCTCTTAGCCAGTTTCTCAAGAAGTCTTTAGGCCAGCAGAGCTCCATGTTTGTGTTGTGTTTACAATGTCCCTTACTTTGAGAAACTCCTCCACCATATCCAAGTTTGTGAACTCCTGAGAATTTCCCATTCCAGATTGGATTTATTTTGCAATTTTCCATTCTACAGTAACTGACCTAGGTTTACATCAATGCAAGTAGATTCCTATGGAACATGATGTGTATTTTGAAGTTCATTTTTATTCAACACTGTTACATTACTATTTCTTCAGTTTATGCACATAATAGGATATATATTTATTCCACAAGTTAGGAAGTTTATAGGCATTTGGTTCACTTTCAATCACTTTCTGCTTCAGAACACATGTATTCCTCCATGTTTCTTGACTGGTCTTCTCATGAGACTTCTTTCCAAACACATTATTTTCTATTTCCGAAATCACTTTTGAAACAAAACTCACACACCCTTCATTATAAACCATAACTCTAAGATTACCATTAGATGTATAACTCTTTGGAATGCATGATTGTTTATCAATATAAGATTTCCTATATATTTTCAGATATCAATTCAAACCATTATTTAATTGGAACCAGTTTTATTTTTTCCCAGTATGATCTATGTATGCATAATCTCTATATTCATAGACACACCATACACCTCTTTGTACCCCCAATACTAATTTATTCGTCTTCACAATATTGCTCCCGGAAATGGTGGAAGAAATACGCATGCCACCTGATCTACATATACATTTTATTACAGTAATATTCTGGACACCACATGCAAAGGTCACACTTATTATTGTACCAAAGCCTAAATGGAAAGTGAGCATGGATTACTAAAAACATCCATGTCCACATTGCCTAATTCTCTCAAATGTCAATCCTATTCGTGACTACATATGTGTTTCTTCCTAAGATTATATATTCAACCTGAACCCTTTGAAAAAGTCTAATCCTATCACTTTATAGTTTGCCTGATTTTGTAATGTCTCTATTGATATCTGCTTTCCTACATATTTCCCAAGTTCATCATTGTGATTGACTCTTCACATGTGCTGACAAATATTCACTCTCTAACCAAAACCCTATTGCTAAAGAACTTTTGTTTCAAATACTATACTCACTCTTCTTCCTATACCTACCGACTATCTTCCTAATCCTACCGACGATCCCTGTTTGACTCGATGTTCTCTTGTACATTCAATCATCCAAGGTAGAAGATCCTATGCCATTGATTATAGATTCATCTTAGACATCTGTGCATAACATAATTCAATGCTAATTATCCCAGTCAAGGTCCCAATGCCATTCTGGGCTTCGAATCTAAACTAGATTTCTGTTTTCATAATTATATTTCACCTCTATATTCTTTTAAATATTTTAGGTTCCAAATACCATCATTCATCCAGCAGAATGATTTCTAACCCAAATCAAACATGTTGTTAACCTTAACCATTCACTGTTCCATCAATCTAACTTTACAGAAGAGCAGGGATAGAGTTGTATGAGATCTTTCACCTGATGAAAACCTCAAAGGTACATGCATAAATGGTCTCTGAAGAACATGAAGGCAGCTATAAAAGACCTGAGAGAGCAAAAGTCATCTTCAATGGCAAACAGCCTGGTCAGGATGAAGGGTTCTGACTGAATCAGACTCTCTCTTTTTAATGTAGAGAAAATGGACCAAACCCAGCCTGTGTGGGTAGCTGTCCCAGGGCGCCTATGATTGATATACCGTTCTATCTTGTGAAAGTGTAACAGGAAGTAGGGGCAGCCTTCTTCTCATGTGACACTTGGAAGCCACTGGTAGGACAAAGTGGTTGCCAAGGCAGTAACCTCATTCAGTTCCTGAAGGAAGTGACCTCACCTCACTTCCTTGGTGATTAAAATCTCTGAACTTGGGATTCATGAAGCCAGTCACCCATAGCCAGTCCCAGTCCCAGTCCCAGTGGTCACACTTGTTTGGATTTACCAAAGACAGAGTCAGTCTTTCTTGGTAACTACTGATGTGAGGATGGCCAAATGCCAGGAAAGCTTTAAAGAGGAGCTGTTTCTGAGAAAGCAGGTAGTGGCTCACCTCTGGCTCCTGACACCTTCACAGAGTTAGCCAAGGAGACCAGATCTGACACAGGTCAGGCCATTTCAGGGGAACATAGTATTGTCCACCAGTCAGAGGACACTCTGGATATTCACAGACCTACTTGAGTTAAGAAGGTGCCTTTGTCGGTGTGGGTGTGAGTTTGTGGTTTTGTCTCATGTTCTGAGAATAGGTAGGAAAGGCAGTTTGTTTGGATTGGAGTGGACTGTTTCTAGTAAGTCGTTAGACAAGGCGAGTGCTTCTATGTCTGTGTTTCCCACTCTGTCCGTGGTTGTAGACATTAGAAAAGAGAATGCATCAAGGATGTGTCCTGTCTAGTAGAATGCTTCCCAGCATTCTTCCTTCCCGATTTAGGAATGGACTGTGGCTCGCCTTATGCATGGGAAACACCTACTAACTTTCTAAGTTCCTGTTTTCTTCCTGAATTCCGGCAAACCTCAAGAATAGGCCCATGGTTTTGAGTCCAAGATATGTACCACCTCCAAGCTCTGTGACATGGCCATGTGCTTGATAGCTGTAGGGAATGGGAACATCTTAGAAAACTCAAATATCTGTGTGACCAGTAAACTCTCAGTGGAGAAACCCTGCTTTGGTTCATTTGCATTCTTATGGTTATGTTGCCCTGAATGTCAAGAAGGTCTTTGCCTCAGGCCACCCCTTTGTGAAGCCTGAAGAAAACTGTTTTCAAATGGAAATAAATGGGCATAACATGTGGCTCTTTGCTTAATTGCTTTGAATAGGGACGTGTCCGAATCTGCCTTTTGGGCCTGTGTGAGGTTGTGGCTTAGATTCTCAGCACATGGTAGATCTAAAGATAGATTCCATTTGTGCAATCAAAACCAAAATGGCAAAAAATCACTCATTGTGGATGAGTCTCTTGCCTTCCTCTGTTAGGTTCTTTACCTCCATCAAGTGTGAATAGGAGTCCTTTAGGTCAAATGAGTTCTTCAAATCCCTGCAGAGGTGCTTGTGTTTTCTCAAGATTCCATATCACATAAAGAATCTATACCTGAGAGTCAGTAGGCCTCAAATTGGAGAAGGAGAGCAGTATTAATGGCAGGCCTATTTGATCACTCCTGGTTCACAGGAAGGGTGTCCATGTCACCCTCACTTTAGGCAAATGAGGGGCAAGCGACATTATTTTGGACACTCTCTTGGGATGCATCCTGCATTTTTAACCTCCAGCCAGAGGTTATGATGAATGTCTATATTTAAGAAGATGAGGGCCATGTGGGTGTCTTTTGGTTTTAATTGTGGTCATTCTTGTGGCAGTTGGAAGAGATGACTGGATCCACCTGGGCTTGAACTCTGGTGTCATTCCGCTTAGAGCCTGAGTTCTGGAACACATATCAAAGAAGAATTGCGATAAATTGTGTGGGGATTTTAAGAGGCCACGCATGAGAGTCGCCCTTGGAAACTGAGATCTATGCCCACGGTGGCTTTCCACAGAGCACTGGGAATCTCAGACAGGATATCACATGATTTAATTCTGAAAGACTTGGCAGCCATATTTGATAGTCAAAAAACACATGGACCTCAATTTTAGACCTCAATGGGCGTGGCTTCATGTGACCTTTTGGCCACTCTTTGGGAAGCCTTGCCTGTGAGAGTTCTCCAGAGCTTTCATTGAAATGATCTTCCTCAACATTGAATGATTCCTGAATGAATTGAAATAAACAGTGCCTCCAACTTCATCCTTGAAAATTGGCTAGATAAATACCATGAAATTTTTAAAATTCCAATGACCAGGTGGCACTGAAGAACCTTTGGATGTCCTGTTGCTGATCATGAGTGTACCAGATAGTGCCTTGATTAACAGGCTTTCATGAATATGGTGTAGAACAGAGATGCCAGTAATTTGGAGCCTGCAGAATAGTGGGCCTAGAGCAGAGGTGATTAAGTGTGTGATAAAACATCTGTGGTGGGGTCATGTGGATCTGCCATTGTCTTCCAAATGGCTTGTGACTGACATGGTGCAGCCAGCAGAACATTGTATGTAAACGCATCATGTTATATGGAGAGGTTTAAGGGCAATGTTCAGAATCAGGTTGCTATGGTCACGGAGGCAACCTATGTGGTATACAAGTCCTGTTGGTGCATTCTCCTGCAGTCCCTGACCCACCATATGTGACAGAACTCCCTCCAGGACTGTGGTCAAGTTTAACTCCTTGTATTTCATGAAGCAAATACAAAACTCTCAGTGCAGCAGGAGACACTATAAAAAGTGGAGGATGATGAAATGGCTTCACAGTCCACATGGGGAGACACATAGCCCCCAGTGGCCATAGTTCACCTACAAAGAGAGAATTCAGCACTACTGCTTCATGTTCATTGGAAAATTATAAACCATGTCCTCCAGGTCACAGAGATGCATAAAGACGTTTGATGGTCTTACTAGAAAAAAAGCTAAAGTTCCTGAAAACTACATATATTTCAACTGTCCATCTTAGAGGCAGTTTCTCCAGACGTCTTTAGGCTGGCAAATCTTCATGTTTGTGGAGTTTTTACATTGTCCCTTACTTTTGGAAACTCCTCTACCATCTCCAAGGTTGTGAAATCCGGAGCAGTTTTCATTTCAGGTATGAATTCAAAGATTTTCTAACTCTTTTTCTCTAATTGTGTCTTACTTGGGGTGAAGGTAATGTCAAGTTATTGTTCTAAATGAGAGTGGGAAAATTTTTGTGTAACACTAATTTGCATACACATTGATCCATTTCCAATTTTCCATTCGAAATACTGAATCCCTGACAGTAACTCATACCCTACTATACTCTGACTACTAATCCTAATATGATGAAGAATAATACCCAAATAGAATAAAAATACAGGCAGTTCAGAGGAGGCATGCTGTACAGTTGGACTTCCCTTTTGCATGATTAAGGGTAGGTGTTATAAATCTACTCAATTTTTAATTGAAATAGTCCTCCATGTGTTTATAAAGTCCACAAGTATGTGAATTTCTGTCTCCCTTTCTCTGTAGCCTACTCAGTACATGTATTTTTATATGCACATACAGAATCCTACCTGGTATCACACGTACATTTTCATGAGTTGGCTGAATTGGCAGATACAAATTGTGAGAAGAGATCAGTCCTCCTAAACGCTGTGGGAACTGAAAATTCAAACTATGTGTAAGCTTCCCAGTAGAACAATATTATACATAAATCCATGTTCAGTATAATAAATATTTTGCATCTTTGAATGATGTATATTACATGATGAATTACGATTAGCATATATATTGATACTTTTTAATGTATATTTGTGTTTATTTAAAATATATATATATATATACACTAAAGATTTCTCAAAATATGAAATGTATGTGACTTATACACACTCTGTAAATTCATTCATGTTCATGTATATAAATTTATAATCAACTTTTCAGAAGATAATTCTCAGAAATATTCATCCACCTGAAATACATATTTATTTCCCAGTACTGAAAACTAATTTCAATCAATGGTGTTTACAAATCCTAATATTTCTACAGTAACTGACCCAGTTTAACACCAATGCCAGTAGATTCCTATGGGACATAATGTCTATATTGACCTTCATTTTAATCCAACACTGGTACATTACTATTTCTTCAGTTTTTGCACATCATAGGATATGTATTTCTTCCACAAGTTTAAAATATATAGGAATTTGTTTCACTTTCAAACACTTCTTGCTTCAGAACACATGTATTCCTCCATGTTACTTGACTGGTCTTTTCATGAGACTTCTTTCCAAATACATTATTTTCAATTTCCATAATCAATTTCGAAGCTAAACTCACACACTCTTCATGATGAACCATAACATTAATATTAACATTAGATGTATAACTGGTTGGAATGAATAATTGTATATCAATATAAGATTTCCTCTATATGTTCACGATTCAATTCAATCCATTATTTAAAGTTGGAACCAGTTATGCTTTTTATTCACAGTATTGTCTATTAATGCATTATCTCTATATTAATAGATACAGTGTACTCTTCTTTGTCCCTTCAATACTAATTTATACGTCTTCAAAATATTGCTTCCAGAAATGGTGGAAGAAATACTCATGTCACCTTATCTATATATAGATTTTATCACAGGAACATTCTGGACACAAAAAACAAAGGTCACACTCATGATTGTATCAAAGCCTAAATGCCAAGGGAACGTGGATTACTTAAAAGAACCATGTCCAGGTTGCCTAATGCTCTCAAATGTAAATCAAATTGGTGACTATATATTTGTTTCTTCCTAAGATTATATATTCAACCTCAACCATGTTGAAAATGTCTAATCCTATCACTCACTTCATACTTTGCCTGATTTGGTAATATCTTTATTGATACCTGCTTTCATACATATTTCCCCCAGTTCATCATTGTGACTGACACTTCACATATGCTGACATTTACATTCACTCTCTACCCGAAACCCTATTGCTAAAGAACTTTTGGTCCAAATCCTATACTCACTCTTCTTTCTAAACCTACTGACTATCTTCCTAATGCTACTGACTATAGTTTTTTGACTCGATGTTCTCTTCGACAATCAATTATCCAAGGTATAAGGTCCTATGCCATTGTATATCAATTTATCTGAGACACATGTGCAGAACATAATTCAAACCTAAGTATCGCACTCAAGGGCCCAGTTCCCTTCTGGCTTCCAATCTTACCTAGATTTCTGTTTTTATACTTATATTTTACCTATATATTTTTGTAAATATCACAGGCTCCCAATACCATTATTCATCCGGCAGAAAGATTCCTAACGCAAATCAAACATGTTATTAACCCTAAACATACACTTTTCCCTCAATCTAACTTTACAGAAGAGGAGGGACAGAGTTGGTCTTACAATACAGGAATGTAGGGGATCTTCCACCTGCTGAGAACATCAAAGGTATATGCAGAAATGATCCCCTGAGATGGTGAAGGAAGCTATGAAGGACCTGAGAGAGCAAAAGACATCTTCCATGGCAAACTATCTGGTCAGGATGAAGGGATGTGTCTGAATCAGCCTCTACCTTCTTAATGTAGAGAAGATGGACCAAACCAGGCCTTTGTGGAGAGCTGTTCTCAGGTACCTATGGTTGGTATACCATTCTAACTGTGAAAGTGTGACAGGAAGTAGGGACAGCCTCCATCTCATGGGACCCTTAGAAGTAACTGTTAGGACAAAGTGGTTGCCAAGTCAGTGACCTCTTTCAGTTCCTGAAGGAAATGACCTCACCTCACTGCCTTGGTGATGGAACTCTCTGGACGTTTGATCCTGGAAGACAGGCACCAAGAGCCAGTCACAGTCCCAGTCCCAGTGGTCTCACTTGTTTTGATTTACCAAGAACAGAGTCAGTCTTTCTTAGTACCTACTGATATGACGATGGCCAAATAACAGGAAAGCTCTGAAGATGAGCTTTTCCTGGGAAAGCAGGTAGTGGCTCACCCATGGCTCCTAACAACTTCAAAGTGTTGGCCAAGGAGACCAGATCTGATACAGGACAGGCCATTTTGGGGGAACATACAATGGCCCACCATTCTGAGGACACTATGGATAGTCACAGACTTACTTGAGCAAAGGAGGTGCCTTTGAGTGTGTGTGTGTGAGTTTGTGGTTTTGTCTCATGTTCTGAGAATAGGTAGGAAAGGCTCTTTGTTTGGATTGGTGTGGACTGTTTCCAGTAAGTCGTTTGACAAGGCGAGTGCTTCTATGTCTGTGTATCCCACTCTGTCCGTGATTGTAGACATTAGAAAAGAGAATGCATCAATGGATGTGTCCTGTCTAGTAGAAAGCTTCCAAGCATTCATCCTGCCCAATTTACAAATGGACTGCAGCTTGTCTTATTGAAGGGCAACATCTGCTCTCAGTAGTTTCTGTTTTCTTCCTGAATTCTGGAAACTCTCCAGAATAGCCTCATGGTTTTGTGTCCAAGATATGTACCACCTCCAAGCTCTGTGAAATGGTGATGTACTGGATAGCTGAAGGGAATGGCGAGAATCTAAGAAAACTCAGATATCAGTGGGATCAGGAAAGTCTCAGTGGAGAAACCCTTCTTTGGGCCTTTTGGTTACCTATTGTTCTGTTGCCCTGAATTTCAGGAAGGTCTTTACCTCAGGACACTAATTTGTGAAGCCTGAAGAAAACTGTTTTCAAATGGAAATTAATGGGCATCACCTGTGGCTCTTTGCTTAATTGCTTTGGAAATGGATGTTTCTGAAACAGCCTCTTGGCCCTGTGTGAGGCTGTGGTTAGATACTCAGCACCTTATACATCCCACGTGTTCATCCAAAACCAAAATGGCCAAAAGAGCAGTTTTTGTGGATGAAGTCTCTCCCTACCTCTGTAAGGTTCCTGACCTCTATCAAGTGAGAATAGGGTGCCTTTGGGTCAAATGAGTTCTTCAAAGCCCTTCAGAGGCTAGCCCATAGATGATTCCAATGATTCCAATTCACATGAAGAATCTAAACCCCACAGTCAGTAGTCCTCAAATTGGAGAAGCAGAGCAGTATTAAAGGCAGGCCTATTTGATAAGTCATGGTTCACAGGAAGGTGTTCAGGCCACCCCAACGTTAAGCAAATGAGGGGCAAGGGAGCTTATTTTGTACACTGTCTTGGGCTGTGCCCCTCATGGAAACCTCCAGCCGGAGGTTAAAATGAGTATCTATATGGAAGAAGATGACGGCCATGTGGAAGTGTTCTGGTTTTAATTGTGGTTATTAGTGTGGTTGTTGAAAAATATGACTGGCTCCACCTGGTCTTGAATTCTAGTGTGATTCCCTTTAGAGACTGAGTTCTGGAACTGATCTCAGAGAGGTATTGCCATGAGTTTTGTTGGGATTTTAGGAGGCCATGCATGAGAGTCACCCTTGGAAACTGAGATCTGTGCCCAGGAAGGCTTTCCACAGAGCACAGGGAATCTCAGCCAGGTTATCACATAATTTTTTTCTGAAAGAATTAGCACCCATAGTTGAGAGTCAAAACACGCAAGGATTTTACATTGTAGACCTCAATATGCCTGTCTTTATGTGACCATTTGGCAACTCTTTGGGAAGCCTTGCCTGTGAGAGTCTTCCAGAGCTTTCATTGAAATGGGCTTCCTAACCATTTAATGGTTACTGAATTAAATGAAACCCTCAGTGCCTCCAACTTCAACCTTAAAAAAATGGGCTCGATAAATACCATGAAATTTTTGAAATTCCCATTACCAGGTGGCACTGGAAAACCATTGGAGATCCTGTTGCTGATCATGAGTGTACGAGAAAGTGCCTTGATTGACTGGGTTTCACAAAAATGGTGTAGAACAGAGATACCAGTAAGTTGGAACCTGCTGAGTAGTGGGCCTACAGCAAAGGTGGGTAGGTGTGAGATAAACCATCTCTGGTGGTTTCATGTGGATTGGCCATTGGCTTTCAAATGGCTTGTGACTGACATGATGCAGCCAGCAGACCCTTATATGTAAAGGCATCTTGTTATATGGATAGGTTTCTGGGCAATGTTCAGAATCAGGTTGATATGGTCAAGGGGGCAAGCTATGTTGGACATAAGCCTGGTTGGTGCATTCTCCTGGAGACCCTGTCCCACCACACGTGACAGAACTCCCTCCAGCATTGTGTCCCAGTTGAACTCCTTGTATTTCATTAAGCCAATACCAAACTCCCAGTGCAGCAGCAAGAATCACCACGAAAAGTAGAGTATGACCAAATGGCTTCACAGTTCACACGGAGAGACACTTATCCCCCAGTTGCCACAGTTTACCCACAAAGTGAGAATTCAGCACTGCTGCCTCATTTTAATTGGAAAATAAGATACCATGTCCTCCAGGTCACATAGATGTTGACCCAGTTTTGATGGTCTCACTACATAGGATGCTAAAGCTACCGACAACAACATACATTTTAAGGGTCCCAACTCAGAGGCAGTATCTCAAGAAGTCTTTAGGCCTGCAGAGCTCCATGTTGTGGAGTGTTTACCTTGTCTTTTACTTTTGGAAACTCATCTACCACCTCCAAGGTTGTGAACTCCTCAGCATATTCCATTCCGGGTATGTATTCACAGATTTTCTAACTCTTATCCTCTAATTGTGTATTTCTTCCAGTGAGGGTAATATCAAGGGATTGTTTTTAATGTGAGTGGGAAGATTTTTGTGTAGCACATATTTGCAAACACATTGGGTTTACTTTCCTATTTTCCATTTGAAATACTGAATCTCTGACACTAACCCATACCCTACTAGACTCTGACTACTAATCCTTATATGATGGAGAATAGTAACCCAAAAAGAATACAAATACCAGCAATTCAGAGAAGGCATGGTATGTAGTTGAACATCTCTTTTGCATTATATTGTGTAGGAGTCATAAATATAGTTAACGTTTATTGACATAGTTCTCCATGTGTTTTTAAAATTAACAAATATGTGAATTCCTCTCTCCCTTTTTCTGTAGCCTATTAAGCACATGTATTTTTATATGCACAAATAGAATCCTACCTGGTATCACATGTACATTCTTCTGAGGTGGCTGACATGGCAGATAAAAATTGTGAGAAGAGATCACTCCTCCTAACCTCTGTTGGAACAGAAAATTCAACCTATGGGTGAGCTTCCTAGTTGACCAACATTATGCATAAATCCATTTTCAGTAAAATGTATATTTTTGGATAAGTGGATGTTATATATTTAATGATGAATTTCGATTGGCATATATATTGCTACTTTTTAATGTCTCGGTGTGTGTGTTTGTGTGTGTGTATATATATATATATATATATATATATATATATACTCTCCCGATTTTTCAAAATATGAAATATATGTGTCTTATTATACACTTCCTAAAATTATTCATATTCATGTATGAGGATTTATAATGAACTTTTCACAAGATTATTCTCAGAAATATTCATCCACCTGAAATACATATTTGTTTCCTAATACTGAAAACTAACTTCAGTGAATGGTGCATACAAATCATAATATTTTGACATTGCAAGATGGCCGCGAATAGAGAGCATCATACCCAGTGTACCGCGCCACTGCGCAGGTGACTAACGACTAAGAACGACAAAAAACTATCCTGTTAGGAACTTACAGCAAAATGGGGGTGCACTGAAACCTAGAAGAAGGATTTCTAGCACTGAGGTCTGGTAAATGAGTCTCAAACATGAGCCAACTCTGCGACCGGAGATCCTGTCTGACTGATCCGCGCTACCCATCCAGTGGCTACAGACAGCAGGGCACCACCGAGATGCGATCAATAATCACGGAGAAACGTTGATGCAGATTCTGTGGAATTCTGCCAGTAGAGTCCCCACTGAGCCCTGGGCTGATTTCAGGGTTTCAGATGGGGAAGGAAGTGGTACAGTTCTAACCCCCACAATAGAAACTCCACGAAGGAAACCAACGGCCACCATCTTGGTGAGCTGAAGTAACGACAGCCACTCCCCTACAGATTGCAACAATAAAATGTTGTTATTCTGTTACTGTTACTCAGCTCATCTCCCATACTTCGGGGAATTTGCATCAAATCTCTCCTAGGCTTTCTGGGGGAGAGATTATCAGAGGGAGCCTGCATAAAGATAGGGGAAAACTAGAGGCACCTGACTTTCAACTCCCCCTCCCATCAGTGGTGAAAAAAACCTGTCTAGCCAGCGCTGAGAGAGGGGCAAGCGGAAAAAAAAAAAAACCAAAACAATAGAGTGCCGGGGTTCCCAATAGCCAACTGTGCAATCAGAGATCCGGGCTGATTGAATCATGCAGCCAGGCCTGCTGTTTCAGATGGCGGGGCACCACCGAGAAGTGACCTGAAGCAGGGAGAAATGTTGCTGCGGATTCTGTGGAATCCTTCCGGCTGAGCTCCCACTGATCCCCGGGCTGAGTTTGGGAATTCAGACAGGGAAGAAAGTGGTATAGTTCTATCCCCCACAAAAGAAACTCCACCAAGGAAACCAGCAGCCACCATCTTTGAGATCTGAAGTAACCACCGCCCCTCTCCAATAGACTGCAACAATAAAACAGATGTGTGTTACTCAGCTCATCTCTCATACAGCGGGGAATTCGCATAAAATGTCTCCTAGGCTTTCCGGGGGAGGGTTAATCAGAGCAAGCCTGCATAAAGACGGAAGAAAAACTAGAGACACCTGACTTTCGACTCCCCCTACCATCAGTGGCCATAACGAAACGTGTATAGCCAGTGCTGGGGGAGGGGCAAGCGGAAAAAATCAAAACAATAGAGTGTCTGGGTTCCCAAAAGACACCCTCCACACCAAACAAACGGCAGGCACAGAGTACAGTTTGAACTGCCGAGAGGCATCACTCAGGGGAAATCTGGTCTAGAAAAAGAAACCAGGACAAGCAGGAGAAACCAAAGGACTAGAAGGCAGGCCCTTGTGACTGGGCGGCTCGAGACCGCAGGCCTGCACGTGACATTCCACCCACTGCCTGAGTGACTGGGGGGCTGAGGAATGCCCGCCCGCCGGCAACCGAGCGTGAGACTGCGTGGCTAGAGATTGCCAACCCAACGGCGACAGCCCACCTGTTGCTCGCGTGACTGGGCGGCTGGAGACCGCCTGCCCGCTGGCGACCAACCACGCAATTGGGCGGCTGGAGACCGCCCGCCTGCCAGTGACCCAGAGCTGAAACAAACCAGAGACGGTCAAGTCCCACCCCCCAATTCGGACACCTCGGCAAGGAGCCTGGGGCCAGCCAAAGCAGAGAGGTGACATCACTGGAGCTCGGCCTTCGGAATTACTTCCAAGCGGAATCCACTTTAGCAGGCATAGTTTACCAACACAAAGGAGAGACAACAGAGATATACAACACCAAAACAAATCTAAAGAATAAAGCAGAAACACAGCAATCAAATAGAGCTGGAAAGTAACGTGAACATCATGAAAAAACAAGGGCAAAAAAGGAGTACAAACAATGCAGGACAACTTAAATCTACAGGAGGACCTTGAAGCATCAGAAACAGGGATAGGGAAAGAACTCAAGGCATACCGAACTCAGATGGAAAGGAATATTAGAGAAGACATGAGGCAGCAAGTCCAAGCAATAAAAGTATATTTTGAAAATGAATTAAACAAACAAATTCAAATGGCAAAGAATGAGCATTACCAGGAGATAGAGATCTTAAAAAAAATATTAAACAGTAATCCTAGAAATGCAGGAAAATATAAACCAAATTAAAAACTCAAACGAGAATATTACAAATAGACTAGATCAAGTAGAAGTCAGAACATCAGATAATGAAGACAAAGTTTATCAACTTGAAAAGAATTGAGTAAACACAGAAAAGATGCTTAAATCCCACCAGGAATTTATTCAAAAGATATGGGATGTCATAAAAAAACAAAAAACAAATTTATGAGTCATCAGGATAGAAGAAGGCATAGAGATTCAAACCAAAGGAATGGACAACATATTAAATGAAATAATTCTATAAAACTTCCCAGAGATGAATGATGGATTGGATTGCCAATTCCTGGAAGCCTACAGGACCCCAAACATTTAAAAACCAAAATAGACCAACTCCAAGACATATAATTATGAAGATAGCCAACATACAGAACAATGAGAGAATATTAAAAGCTATAAGAGAAAGGAGGCAGATTACATTCAGGGGTAAACCAATTAGGTTAACAACTGATTTTTCATCACATTCTTTGAAAGTGAGAAGATCCTGGAACAATGTAATTCAAATGCTGAAAAAAAAAAGAATTCCAACCAAGAATACCATATAAAGAAAAGTTAAGCTTCAGATTTGACAATGAAATTAAAGTCTTTCACGATAAACAAAAGCTAAAACAATTCTCAGCCAGAAAACCAGCACTGCAAAGCATTTTGTGCAAAATACTACAAGAAGAAGAGTTAAAAAATAGTGCCCAAAACTAACAGTGGGAAGTATCTCAGTAAAGCGGGAGGAAAGTAACCAAAAAAGTAAAAACTATCCAAACTAAAATATAATAAATAAATAAACATGACTGGAAGTACAAATCATATTTCAATTGTAACCTTAAATGTTAATGGCCTAAATTCACTAATCAAGAGACATGTGCTAGTAACCTGGATCAAAAAAACAAATCCAACAATATTCTGCCTTCAGGAGACTCATATGATAGGAAAAGACATACACAGGCTGAAGGTAAAAGGTTGGGTAAAATCATAACACTCACATGGCCCTCGGAAGCAAGAAGGATTTGCCATACTCATATGGAATAATATCAACTTCAAACCTAAGTTAATCAAAAGGGATAAAGAATGACACTATATTCTGTTAAAAGGAATCATCCACCAACAAGAAAAAAACAATTATCAATTTGTATGCACCAAGCAATGGAGGTGCAACGTTCATAAAACAAACTCTCCTCAAGTTCAAGAGTCAAATAGACTACAACACAATAATTATGGGTGACTTCAACACACCACTCTCGGCATTAGAGAGATCCTCTAGACAAAAACTGAATAAAGAAACTATAGAACTCAACAGCACAATCAATAACCTAGACTTAACCGACATATATAGAATATATCAACCATCATCAAGTGGATACATGTTCTTCTCAGCAGCACATGGATCCTACTCAAAGATACACCATATATTATGCCATAGGGCAATTCTTAGTAAATATAAAGGCATGGAGATTATACCGTGCACCATATCTGATCATAATGGAATGAAACTGGATATCAATGAGAAAAGAAGGAAGGAAAAATCCTACATCACATGGAAAATGAACAACATGCTACTGAATGACCAATGGGTTACAGAAGACATAAAGAAGGAGATAAAAAATTCTTAGAGACAAATGACAATACAGACACAACATACCGGAATCTATGGGACTCAATGAAAGCAGTTTTAAGAGGGAAATTCATTTCTTGGAGTTCTTTCCTCAAAAAAAGAAAAAAAAAAAAAACAAATAAATGAACTTAAACTACACCACAAAAACCTGGAAAAGGAAGAGCAAAACAACAGCAAATGTAGTAGAAGACAAGAAATAATTAAATTTAGAGCAGAAATCAACGAAATTGAAACAAAAAAAAGTTGAAAAAATTGATAAAACTAAAAGTTGGTTCTTTGAAAAAATAAATAAGATCAACAGGCCCTTAGCCACGCTAAGGAAGAGAAGAAGAAAGAGAATTCAAATTACTAACATGTGGGATAAAAAAGGCAATATCACAACAGACACTACAGAAATATAGAAGATAATTAGAAAGTATTTTGAAACACTATATTCCAATAAAATAGAATATTGTGAAAATATTGATAAATTTCTTAAGTCATACGATCTGCCCAGATTGAGTCAGGAAGACACAAACAATTTAAACAGGCCAATAACAAAGGAAGACATAGAAGAAGCAATCAAAAGACTGCCAACCCAAAAAAAGCACTGGACCAGATGGGAATATAGCGGATTTCTACAAAACCTTCAAAGAAGAATTAAAATCAATATTTTTCAAGGTTTTTCAAGAAATAGAAAAAGAAGGAGCTCTTCCAAATTCATTCTATGAGGCCAACATCACCCTGATCCCGAAACCAGACAAAGACACTTCAAAGAAAGAGTACTACAGACCAATTTCTCTAATGAACTTGGATGCAAAAATTCTCAATAAAATTCTGACAAATCGAGTACAAAAGCATATCAAAATAATTGTGCCCCATCATCAAGGAGGATTCATCCCTGTGATGCAAGGATGGTTCAATATACGAAAATCAATAAATGCCATTCACCACATCAATAGACTTAAAGACAAGAACTATATGATCATCTCGATAGATGCAGAAAAGCATTTGACAAAGTTCTGCATCGATTTATGTTCAAAACTCTATAAAAACTAGGGATAACAGGAACTTACCTCAACATTGTAAAAGCTATATATGCTAAACCTCAGGCTAGCATCATCCTAAATGGAGAAAAAACTGAAGGCATTCCTTCTAAAATCTGGAACAAGACAGGGATGCCCTCTATCACCACTTCTATTCAATTTATTTCTTGAAATACTAGCCAGAGCAATTAAACAGACAAAAGAAATTAAAGGCATAAAAATAGGAAAAGAAGAATTTAAAGTATCACTATTTGCAGATGACATGATAATATATTTAACAGACACAAAAATGTCTACAAAGAAATGGCTAAAGTTAATAAATGAATTCAGAAAAGTGGCAGGATATATAATTAACACGCATAAATCAAATGCATCCCTGTATAACAGAAAAAAAAACTTCTGAAATGGAAATGAGGAAAACCACTCTATTCACAACATCCTCAAATAAAATAAGATACTTGGGAATCAACCTAACAAAAGAGGTGAAAGATTTATATAATGAAAACTACAGAAATCTAAAGAGAGAAATAGAAGAAGATGTCAGAAGATGGAAACATGTGCCCTGTTCATGAATAGGCAGAACTAACATCATAAAAATGGCAATATTATGCAAAGTTCTCTACAGGTTTAATGCAATGCCAATCAAAATTCCAACGGCATTTCTTGTTGAAATAGATAAATCAATCGTGAAATTCATATCGAAAAATAAAAGACCCAGAATAGCAAAAGCAACTGTAAGCAGGAAGTGTGAATCTGGAGGTATAGCGATACCAGAGTTCAAACTGTACTACAAAGCAATAGTAACAAAAACAGCATGGAACTGGTACCGAAAAATGCAGGTGGACCAGTGGTACAGAAGAGAGGACACAGAAACCAATCCACAAAATTACAACTTTCTTATATTTGATAAAGGGGCTAAAAGCATGCAGTGGAGGAAGGATAGCATCTTCAACAAATGGTGCTGGGAAAATTGGAAATCCATATGCAACAAAATGAAACTGAATCCCGTTCTCTCGCCATGCACAAAATTTAACTCAAAATGGATCAAGGATCTAGATATAAAATCAGAGACACTGCGTTTCATAGAAGAAAAAGTTGGCTACGATCTACATACTGTGGGGTCGGGCTAAAATTTCTTAATAGGACGCTCATAGCCCAAGAGTTCTTAACAAGAATAAAAAAATGAGACTTACTTATACTAAAAAGTTTTTTTTTTCTCTGCAAGAGAAACAAAAAGGGAAGTAAATAGAGAGCCTACATCCTGGGAACAAATTTTTACCCCTCACACTTCAGATAGAGCCCTAATATCCAGAATATACAAAGAATTCAAAAAAATTATCAATAAGATAACAAATAACCTAATCAACAAATGGGCCAAGGACCTGAAAAGACACTTCACCGAGGAGGACATACAATCAATCAACAAGTACATGAAAAAATGCTCACCATATCTAGCAGTCAGAGAAATGCAAATCAAACCCACCCTAAGATACCATCTCACTCCAGTATGATTGGCAGCCATTATGAAGTCAAACAACAACAAGTGTTTACCAGGATGTGGGGAAAAGGGGACACTTGTACACCGCTGGTGGGACTGCAAATTGGTGAGGCCAACATGGACAGCAGTATGGGGATTCCTGGGAAAGCTAGGAATGGATCCACCATTTGAACCAGGTATCGCCCTTCTCGGACTATTCCCTGAGGATCTTAAAAGAGTGTACTAAAGGGATACTGCCACATCAATGATCATAGTGGCACAATTCACAATACCTAGACTGTGTAACCAACCTAGATGCAATTCAATAGATGAATGGATAAAAAAAATGTGGCATCTATACACGATGGATGCAGCACTAAAAAATGACAAAATCATAGAATTTGCAGGGAAATGGATGGCATTAGAGCAGATTATGCTAAGAGAAGCTAGCCAATCCTTAAAAAAACAAATGCCAAATGTCTGCTTTGATAAAAATAGGGTAACTAAGAATAGAACAGGGAGGAAGAGCATGAGGAAAAGATTAATATTAAACAAAGACAAGTGGGAGAGAGAAAGGGAGAGAGAAGGGAAAGCATATGGAAATGGTAGGAGACCCTCATTGTTACACAAAATTACATATAAGACGTTGTGAGGGGAAAGGAGGGAACAAGAGAGAGAAGTGAAAAAGCAGATGAGGAAGAGAGGGAAGATAGGATGAAAGGGGAGGGGGGATAGTAGGGGATAATAAAGGTAGCAGAGGACAACAGTCACTAATGTGACATTATGTAAAAATGTGAATGTGTAACTGATGTGATTCTGCAATTCGTATTTGGGGAAAATTGGGAGTTCATAACCCATTTCAGTCAAATGTATGAAAGATGATATATCATGAGCTTTGTAATGTTTTGAAAAACCAATAAAAATAAATAAACAAAGGTTTAAAATTGAGTGGGAAGAAATCAGCTAAAAAGAAGTTGAGATGCATTCATTTTGATAAGCAGAAAGTTTGTTTTGTGTAGTTGTAAATATCACAAATTTATTTTACCAGAAAACTGGCTTTTGAAAATGAACATATATTGAGATTAAAGGATAATCCACCTACCTTCATGAAAAATTCATATCATATCCTATATTTTTCATATTTCATTTTTTTTCGTGAATATTTTGTCATGGACCAGGTCTAGTCTTAGGCTACCTCATCTGACAAGTTCGTACAATGTGTTGGATTGTTCTTTTCATCTTTTATTTGATAGTTTGTAGCTGATAATGTGTATTTTTCCTTATCTTTATTTGGACATACATACCCAACTATATCTTTGCATTTTATGTTTTACTGGGGAAGAGACTCATCAAAAGCTCTTTATTATATGTATCAACAATGAAACATTTAGAGCATGCAATTATTCTTAATTTTGCATGAAAATATCTTTGTACCATTTTTCTTATAAAGATGTAGAATTATTACTGTAATAAGTAACTACTTACAAGAAGAATTAAACAATTGACTTTATATCAATCATGAATATGAAAATTAATAAAATAAGTATTTGGCAATAAATATGCAATTGATAAAAATTAAAATCACAAGAAAGCCATTTAAAATGTCAGTGCATATGGTCCTTAAATAAAAGGTTGTTCAAATAAAATTTCACTAATTCATAAGAGTTAATATGCCATATCACAGCTTAATGTAATATAAAAACTTAAATGATAAGTATTGATAAATAAGAATGATACCTGTTTACTTAAATATGTTTATTTGATTTTCACTGTAAGCTGTTAATTCTAGAAGACTTGAAAATTAAGAAAGACTTGGTCTATAATATTTCTAACAGGCTAATCAAAGTACTTTTAAATATATATGTATATATATCATATGTAATACATATGCATGAATATAGATACATATGTATAATAAATGTATTGTAATATATCTATAGGTTATTATAATTATTAAATTTTCTCAAGAAAAAAGAATGACTATAAAAAAATTCTTAAATGTAAATTTCATAGCATATTACTGTTTGTAATGACATGAGAAAAAAACTCCTATGGAGGGAAAATGAAAAAGGAAGAGAGAGAAGGGGGAAAATGAGGAAGAAAGTGAGTAAAGAAGAGGGAGAGGAGTGTTTGATTATAAGATAAATGTGGAGGGTCTGGGTGTCTGGCTCAGTGGTAACATGCTTGGCTAGCATGTGTGAGGCACTGGGTTATATTCTCAGCACCACATATAAATAAATAAAATGAGGTCGATCAACAACTGAAAAAATAAAAAAAAAATAAAAAAGTAGAAATATTACCAAAATTCTAAGTTTTTATGAATGCTAAATAAAAAAAATGTTACATAGCCTTATGTAATTTCTAGACTCCCCAAAATAGTCATTTAATGATAGATTACTAGTGCGATAGCTAAAAATCCATTGCTCTTTCCTCGACATTCTGTGGCATGCTAGTGCTAAAATAAATTGTATTATAACACCAAAAAAAATTCTAATATTTCTACAGTAACTGACCCAGTTTAACATAAATGCAAGAAGATTCCTATGGGATATAATTGTATTTTGACGTTCATTTTTATTCAACACTGGTACATTACTATTTGTCCAGTTTATGCACATCATAGTATGTATATTTCATTCACAATTTAGCAAATTTATACGCATTTGTTTTACTTTCAATCACTTCCTGCTTCAGAACACATGTATTCCTCCACATTTCTTGACTGCTCCTTTCATGAGACTTTTTTCCAAAGACATTATTTTTGATTTCCATTATCATTTTCGAAGCAAAACTCACATACCCGTCATGATAAACCGTAAACCTAATATTACCATTAGATGTAAAACTGGTGGGAATGAATGATTGTATATCAATATAAGATTTCTTGTATACTTTCAAATATCAATTCAATCCATTGTTTAAAGTGGAACCAGTTATATTATTTATTCACAGTATGGTCTATTCATGCATTGTCTCTATATTGATAGACACAGGGTACACCTCTGTGTACCCTCAATAATAATTTGTATATCTTCAAAATTTTGCTCACAGAAATGGTGGAAGAAAGACTCATGTCAACTGATCTACATATACATTTTATCACAGTAATATTCTGGACACAAAATGCAAAGGTCACACTTAGGATTGTCCCGAAGCCTAAATGGAAAGTGAACATGGATTACTAAAAACATCCATGTCTTGGATGCCTAATTCTCTCAAATGTCAATCCTATTGGTGAGTACATATTTGTTTCTTCCCAAGATTATAAATTCAACCTCAACCATGTTGAAAATGTCTAATCCTATCACTCACTTTATATTTTGTCTGATTTCCTAATGTCTCTATTGATATCTCTTTTCCTACATATTTTCCCCAGTTCATCATAGTGACTGATTCTTCACATGTGCTGACATTTACATTCACTCTTTATCCGAAACCCTATTGCTAAAGAACTTTTTGTCCAAATACTATACTCACTCTTTTTTCTAAACCTACCGACTATCTACCTAATCCTACCGACTATCCCGTTTTGACTGGATGAACTCTTCAACAATCAATCATCCAAGGTACAAGGTCCTATGCCATTGTATATTGATTTATCTGAGACATCTGTGCAGAACATAATTCAAAGATAAGTATCCCAATCATGGGCCCAATGCCTTTCTGGTATTCAAATCTTACCTAGATTTCAGTTTTCATAATTACATTTCACCTGTATATTCTTTTAAATATTGCAGGTTCCCAATACCATTATTCATCCAACAGAATGATTCCTACCACAAATCGAACATGTTATTAATCCTAACTATACACTTTTCCCTCAATCCAACTTTACAGAAGAGCAGGGACAGAGTTGGTCTTACAATACAGGGGTGTAGGGGACCTTCCACCTGTTGACAACCTCAAAGGTCCATGCAGATATGATCCCTGGAGAAGATGCAGGCAGCTATGAAAGGCCTGAGAGAGCAAACGTCATCTTCCATGGCAAACAACCCGGTCAGGTTAAAAGCATGTGTCTGAATCATCCTCTCTCTTCTTAATGTAGGGAAGATTGACCAAACTAGGCCTGTGTGGAGAGCTGTTCCCAGGTGCCTATTGTTTCTATACCATTCGAACTTGTGAAAGTGTCACAGGAAGTAGGCGCATCCTCCATATTATGAGACCCTAGGAAGCAAATGTTAGGACAAAGTGGTTGCAAATGCAGTGACCACATTCAGTTCCTGAAGGAAGTGACATCACCTCACATCCTTGTTGATGGAACTCTCCGAATTTGGGTTCCAGGAAGTCAGGCATCCAGACCCAGTCCAAGCTCCAGTCACAGTGGTCTCACTTGTTTGGATTTACCAAGGACAGAGTCAGTCTTTTGTGGTACCTAGTGATGTGAGGATGGCCAAATGCCAGGAAAGTTCTGAAGAGGGGCCCTTCCAGAGAAAGAAGTTAGAGGCTCACTGCTGTCTCCTGACAACTTCACAGAGTTGACCCAGGAGACCAGATCTGAGACAGGACAGGCCATTTCTGGGGAACATAGTATTGCCCTCCAGTCAGAGGACACTCTGGATAGTTTCAGACCTACTTGGGGGAAGGAGGTGACTTCGTGGGTGTTTGAGTGGGTTTGTGGTTTTTTCTCATGTTCTGAGAATAGTTAGGAAAGGGGGTTTGTTTGGTTTGGAGTGAACTGTTTCTAGTTAGTCCTTTGACAAGGCGAGTGTTTCTATGTCTGTGTATCC
The DNA here is from genome assembly GCF_048772815.1 of Callospermophilus lateralis. Taxonomy (NCBI): domain Eukaryota; kingdom Metazoa; phylum Chordata; class Mammalia; order Rodentia; family Sciuridae; genus Callospermophilus; species Callospermophilus lateralis. Next base: position 806,247 of record NW_027514369.1, on the reverse strand, counting down.
CACTGTGTCCATGGTTGTAGACATTAGAAAAGAGAATGCCTCAATGGGTGTGTCCTGTCAAAGAGAAAACTTCCAAGCATTCATCCTGCCCATTTTATAAATGGACTGTGGCTTGCCTTATCATTGGGCAACACCTATTATTTTCTTACGTTCCTGTATCCTTCCTGAATTCTGGCCACTCTCCAAAATAGGCTCATGGTTTTGTGTACAAGATATGTACCACTTCCAAGCTCCGTGACATGGCCATGTACTGGATAGCTGAAGGGAATGCATCTCAGAAAACTCTGATATCAGTGTGACCAGTAAAGTCTCAGTGGAGAATCCCTGCTTTGGGCCTTTTGATTACCTATTGTAATGTTGCCCTGAATATCAGGAACATCTTTTCCTCAGGCTACTCCTTCCTGAAGCCTGAAGAAAACAGTTTTCACATGGAAATGAATGGGCATTTTACCTTTGTGTTTTACCATAAAACATTCACAGAGATTAGGCTCTCATTAACTTAAAAATACTTTTAAATTTTATCTAAGTGTAAAAAGTAACATGTAACTGTACATATCTTTTTGATAACAAGTCCAATTATACAACACAAATGATACACATAAATCTCCAACATGTTTTTATTTTAAGCCTAGAATTACCATACAACCTTAGAACATTTCTGTTTTCATACTTATATTTCACTTCTATAGTCTTATAAATATCGCAGGTTCCCAATAACATTATTCATACAGCAGAACAATTCCTAACCCAAATCGAACATGTTATTAACCCTAACCATACACTGTTCCCTCAATCTAACTTTACAGAAGAGCAGGGAAAGAGTTGGTCTTACAATACAGGAATTTAGGGGATCTTCCATCCGCTGAGAACCTCAAACGTCCATGCAGAAATGATCCCTGTAGAAGATGTAGGCAGCTATGAAGGACCTGAGAGAGTAAGAGTCACCTTCCATGGCCAACAACCTGGTCAGGATGAAGGGTTGTGTCTGAGTCTGCCTCTCTCTTCTTAATGTAGAGAAGATGGACCAAAACAGGCCAGTGTGGAGAGCTGCTCTGGAGTGCCTATGGATGATATACCATTCTAACTTGTGAAAGTGTCACAGGAAGTAGGGGCAGCCTCCATCTCATGGGGCCTTGGAAGCAACAATTAGGACAATGTGTTTGCCAAGGCAGTGACCTCATTCAGTTCCTGAAGGAAGTGACCTCACCTCACTTCCTTTGTGTTCGAAATCTCTGAACATGTGGTCCAGGAAGCCAGGCACCCACAGCCAGTCCCAGTCCCAGTCCCAGTGATCTCACTTGTTTGGATTTACCAAGGACAGAGTCAGTCTTTCTTGGTACCTACTGATGTGAGGATGGCCAAATGCCAGTAAAGCTCTGAAGAGGGCCCTTTCCTGAGAAACCAGGTTGTGGCTCACCGTTGGCTCCTGTCAACTTCACAGAGTTGGACAAGGAGAACAGATCTGAGACAGAACAGGCCATTTCATGGAAACATAGTATGGCCCACCAGTCAGAGGACACTGCGGATAGTCACAGACCTACTTGGGGGAAGGAGGTGCATTTGTGGGTGTGGGTGTGTGTTTGTGGTTTTGTCTCATGTTCTGAGAATAGGTAAGAAAGGCAGTTTGTTTTGTTTGGAGTTAATTGATTCTAGTAAGTCGTTTGAAAAGGCGAGTGTTTCTAGGTCTGTGTATCCCACTGTGTCAGGGGTTGTAGACATTAGAAAAGAGAATGCTTCAATGGATGTGTCCTGTCTAGTAGAAAGCTTCCCCGGATTCATACTTCCCATTTATGAATGGACTGTGGCTTGCATTATTGATGGGCAACCCCTGATATCTTCCTAAGTTCCTGTTTTCTTTCTGAATTCTGGCCACTTTCCAGAATAGGCTCATGGTTTTGTGTCCAAGACGTATACAACCACCAAGCTCTGTGACATGGCCATGTACTGGATAGCTGAAGGGAATGGCGAGCAACTCAGAAAACTCAGATATCAGTGTAATCAGGAAAGTCTCAGTGGAGAAATACTGCTTTGGTTACCTATTGTTCTGTTGCCCTCAATGTCAGGAAGGTCTTTGCCTCTGGCCACCCCTTTGGGAAGCCTAAAGAAAACAGTTTTCAAATGGAAATCAATGGGCATCACCTGTGACTCTTTGCTTAATTGCATTGGAAAGGGATATGTCTGAATCAGGCTCTAGGTCCTGTGTTAGGCTTTGGCTTAGATTCTCAGCACATGATGGATGTAAAGAAAATCCCATGTTTGCATCCAAAACTAAATTGGCCAAAAGAGCAGTCATTATGGAAGAAGTCTCTCGCCTTCCCCTGTAAGGTTCCTGACCTCCATCAAGTGAGAATAGGAACCTTTGGATCAAATGAGTTCTTTAAAGCCCTTTAGAGGCTATCCCATAGGTGCTTGGGTTTTCTCCAGAATCCAAATCACATAAAGAATCTATACCTGACAGTCAGTAGGCCTCAAATTGGAGGAGCAAAGCAATATTAATAGCAGGCCTATTTGATCACTCCTGGTTCCCCGGACGAGTGTCCAGGACACCCTGACTTTAGGCAAATGAGGGGCAATGGAGGTTATTTTGGACACTGTCTTGGGCTGTGCCCCTCATGGAAACCTCAAGCCAGAGGTAATGATGAGTGTCCATATGGAAGAAGATGAGGGCCATGTGGGAGTGTTTTGGTTTTAATTGTGGTCATGTGTGGCCGTTGGAATAGATGACTGGGTCCACCTTGGCTTTAACTCTGTTGTGATTCCCCTTAGAGACTGAGTTGTGGACCTCACCTCAGAGACGTATTGCCATGAATTGTGTTGGGATTTTAGGAGGATTCACATGAGAGTCACCCTTGTAAAATGAGATCTAGGCCCAGGGTGGCTGTTCACCGAGCACTGGGAATCTCAGCCAGGTTACCACATGATTTTATTCTGAAAGACTTGGCAGCCATATATGAGAGTCAAAACACACATGGATGTCACAATGTAGATCCCAATGGGCCTGGATTCATGTGATCATTTGGCCACTGTTTGGGAAGCCTTGCCTGTGAGACTTCTGCAGAGATTTCATTGAAATGAGCTTCCTAACCATTTAATAGTTCCAGAATGAAATGAAACACACAGTGCCTCCAACTTCAACCTTGAAAAATGGGTAGATAAATACCAAGAAATTTTTAAACTTCCCATGACCAGGTGGCACTGGAGAATCTTTGGATATCCTGTGGCTGATCATGAGATTACAAGACAGTGCTTTGATTGACTGGTTTTCATAAAAATGGTTCAGAACAGACATACCAGGAAGTTGGAGCCTGCTGAGAGGTGGGCCTACAGCAGTGCTGGGCAGGTGTGCAATAAAACAACTGTGGTGGGGCCATGTGGATCTTCCATTGGCTTCCAAATGACTTGTGACTGACATGGTGCAGCCAGCAGACCCTTGTATGTAAAGGCATCTTGTTATATGGACAGGATTCAGGGCAATGTTTAGAATCAGATTGCTATGGTCAAGGGGGCAAGTCATGTGGGATATAAGCCTGGTTGGTGCATTCTCCTGCAGACCCTGACCTACCAAAAGTGACAGAACTCACTCACGCACCAGGTAACAGTTGAATTCTTTGTATATCATGAAGCAAATACCAAAATCCCAGTGCAGCAGCAAGAAACACGACGAAAAGTGGAGGATGACCAAATGGCCTCACAGTCCACATGTGGATACACTTATCCCCCAGTTGCCACAGTTTACCTACTAAAGAAAATTCAGCACTGCTGCCACATATTCAGTGGAAAATAAGAAACCATGTCCTCGAGGTAACATAGATGCAGACACAGCTTTGATTGTCTCACTACAATGGAAGCTAAATCTCCCGACAACAACATATATTTCAAGTGCCCAAACTCAGAGTGAGTTTCTCAAGAAGGATTTAGGGAACCAGAGCTCCATGTTTGTGGACTGTTTTCCCTGTCCCTTACTTTTGAAATCTCCTCTTCCGTCTTCAAGGTTGTGAACTCCTGAGCATATTCCATTCCAGATATTTATTCACAGATTTTCTAACTCTTCTCCTCTAATTGTGCCTTAGTCTCCGTGATTGTAATGTCAAGGCATCCCTTTCTCTGTATCCTATTCAGCACATGTATTTTTACATGCAATTATAGAATCTTACCTGATACCACACGTACATTCTTGTGAGGTGACTGACTTGGCAGATACAAATTGTAAGAGATCACTCCTCCTAAAAGCTGTTGGAACTGAAAATTCAATCTATGAGTGAGCTTCCTTGTTTAAGAACATTATACATAAATCCATATTCTATAAAATAAATACATTTGGATCTGTAGATGACATATATTTCATGGTGAATTTCAATTGGAATATATTATGCTATTTTTAATGTCTGTGTGTTTGTGTATGTATATATATATACACACTCTCCAGATTTTTCAAAATATGAAATATATGTCTTGTTATACACTCCCTAAACTCATTCATATTCAAGTATGTGTATTTATAATCAAATTATCACAAGAGTATTCTCAAAATTATTCATTCACCTGAAATACATATTTGTTTCCTAGTACTGAAAACTATCTTCAGTGAAAGGTGCATACAAATCCTAATATTTCCACAGTAACTGAACCAGTTTAACATCAATACAAGTAGATTCCTATGGGACATGTTGTGCATTTTGACATTTATTTTATTCAACACTGGTACATTACTATTTCTTCAGTTTATGCTCATCATAGCAAATATATTTCATCCAAAAGTTTGCAAATTTATAGGCATTTTGTTCACTTTCAATCACTTTATTCTACAGAACACATGTATTCCTCCATGTTTTTGATGGGTCTTTTCATGAGACTTCTTTCCAAACACATTGTTTTCGATTTCCATGATCACTTTTGAAGCAAAACTCAAAGACGCTTCGTGATAAACCATAACCCTAATATTACCATTAGATGTATTGCTGGTTGGAATGAATGATGGTATATCGATATAAGGTTTCTTATATATTTTCAGATATGAATTCAATCTATTATTTAAAGTGGGACCAGTTATATGATTGATTCACAATGTGGTCTATTCATGCACTATCTCTATATTCATAGACACAGTGTACACCTCTTTGTACCACCAATACTAATTTATAGGACTTCAAAACATTGCTCCCAGAAATGCTGGAAGAAATACTAATGTCACGCGATCTACATATACATTTTATCACAGTAATATTCTGGACACAAAATGCAAAGGTTACACTTGTGATTGTACCAAAGCCTAAAAGGAAAGTGAACAGGGATTACTAAAAACATCCATGTCCACATTGCCTAATGCTCTCAAATGTCAATCCTATTGGTGACTACATATTTGTTTCTTCCTAAGATTATATATTCAAACTCAACCCTGTTCAAAATGTCTAATCCTATCACTCACTTTGTACTTTCCCTGATTTTGTAATGTCTCTATTATTATCTGATTTCCTACATATTTTCCAAAGTTCATCATTGTGACTGAATCTTCATATGTGCTGACATTTACCTTCACCCTCTAACAGAAACCCTATTGCTAAAGAAGTTTTTTTTTCCAAATCCTATACTCACTCTCCTTCCAAAACCTACCAACTATCTTCCTAATCTTACCTACTATCCCTTTTTGACTGGATGTTCTCTTCCACATTCAATCATCCAATGTACAAGGTCCTATGCCATTGTATATGGATTTATCTGAGACATCTGTGCAGAAAGTAAGTCAACACTAAGTATACCAATGAAGGGCCCAATGCCCTTCAGGGTTTCAAATCTTAGATTTCTGTTTTCATACATATATTTCACCTACATATTCTTATAAATATCGTAGGTTCCCAATAACATTATTCATCCAGCAGAATAGTTCCTAACACAGATTGAACATGTTATTAACACTAACCATACACTCTTCCCTCAATCTAACTTTACAGAAGAACAGGGACAGAGTTGGTCTTACAAGACAGAAATTAAGGGATCTTTCACCTGCTGAGAACCTCAAAGGTCATTAAAGATGATCCCTGAAGAAGATGTAGGAAGCTATTAAGGACCTCAGAGAGCAAAAGTCATCTTTCATTGCAAACAACCTGGTCAGGATGATGGGTTGTGTCAGAATCAGCCTCTCTCTTCTTAATGTAAAGAAGATGCAGCAAACCAGGCCTGTGTGGAGAGCTGTTCCTGGGTGCCTATGGTTTTATACCATTCTAACTTGTGAAAATGTCAGAGTAAGGAGGTGCAGCCTCCATCTCATGGGACCCTTGGAAGCAACTGTTAGGACAAAGTGGTTGCCAAGGTATGGACCTCATTCAGTTCCTGAAGGAAGTGACCTCACCTCACTTCCTTGGTGATGGAATTCTGTGAACTTGGGATCTAGAAAGCCAGGCATCCAGAGCCAGTCCCAGTCACAGTCCCAGTGGTCAAAATTTTTCGGATTTAACAAAGACAGAGTCAGTCTTTCTTGGTACCTACTTATGTGAGGATGGCCAAATGCCAGGAAGGTCTGAAGAGGGGCCTTTCCTGAGAAAGCAGATAGTGGCTCACCACTGGCTCCTTACAGATTCACAAAGTTGGCCACAGAGACTAGATCTGAGACAGGACAGCCCATTATCAGGGAATTTCTTATGGCCCACCATCAAACGACACTCCGTATTGTCACAGACGTACTTGGGGGTCTGTGTGGGTGTGGGTGTGGGTATTGGTTTGTGGTTTTGTCTCATGTTCTGAGAATAGGTAAGAAAGTCGGTTTGTTTGGTTTGGTGTGAACTGATTCTAGTAAGTCGTTTGACAAGGCTAGTCTTTCTATATCTGTGTATCCCACTGTGTCCATGGTTGTAGACAATAGAAAAGAGAATGCATAAATACATGTGTCCTTTCTAGTAGAAATCTTCCCAGCATTCATTCTGCCCAATATATGAATGGTCTGCGGCTTGCCTAATGGATGGGCAACACCTAATATCTTCTTAAGTTCCTGTTCTCTACCTGAATTATGGGCAACCTCCAGAATACGCTCATGGTATTGTGTCCAAGATATGAACCACCTCCACGCTCTGTGATACGGCCATGTACTAGAGAGCTGAAAGAAATGATGAGCATCTCAGAAAACTCAGATATCAGTGTGACCAGGAAAGTCTCAATGGAAAAACCCCGCTTTGGGCCTTTTGCTTGCATATCCTTCTGTTGCCCTGAATGTCAGGAAGGTCTTTGCCTCAGGCTATGCCTTTTTGAAGCCTGAAGAAAACAGTTTTCAAATGGAAATGTATAAACATTACCTGTGGCTCTTTCTTAATTGCTTTGGAAAGGGATGTGTCTGAATCAGCCTCTTGGCCCTGTGTGAGGCTGTGGCTTAGATTCTCAGCACCTGATGGATCTAAAGAAAAATCCCATGTGTGCATGCAAATCAAAAAGCCAAAAGAGCAGTCATTTTGGATGAAGTTTCTCGCCTTCCTCTGTAAGGTTTCTGACTTCCATCATTGAGAATATGGATCCTTTGGGTCAAATGAGTTCTTCAAAGCCCTGCAGACACTAGACCATAGGTTCTTGGGTTTTCTCATGACTCCAATTAACATAAAGAATCTAAACACCACAGTCAGTAGGCCTCAAAATTGAGAATAAGAGCAATATTAACGGCAGGCCTCTTTGAACACTCCTGGTTCACAGGAAGGATGTCCCGGCCACACTGACTTTAGGCAAATGCATGCAAGGGAGATTATTTTGGACACTGTCTTAGGCTGTGCCCCTCATGGAAACCTCCAGCCAGAGGTTATGATGAGTGTCTATATGGAAGAAAATGAGGGCCATGTGGGAGTGTCTTGATTTTAATTGCGGTCATTTGTGTGGCGCTTGGAATAGATGACTGGGTCCACCTGGGCTTGAACACTGGTGTGATTCTCCTTAGAGACTGAGTTGTGGAACTTACCTCAAAGAAGTATTGCCTTGTATTGTGTTGGGATTTTAGGAGGCCATGCATGAGAGTCGCCCTTGGAAACTGGGATCTATGCCCAGGTTGGCTTTCCACAGAGCACTGGGAATCTTGGGAAGGATATCACATGATTTTATTCTTAAAGACTTGGCAGCCATAGTTGCAAGTCAAAACACATATGGACATCAAATTGTAGACCTCAATAGGTCTGGCTTCATGGGACCTTTTGGCCTGTCTTTGGGAAGCCTTGCGTGTGATAGTTCTCCAGAGCTTTCATTGAAATGAGCTTCCTCTCCATTTAATCATTCCTGAATGAATTGAAACCCACAGTGCCTCCAACTTCACCCTTGAAAAATGGCTAGATAAATACCTTTAAATTTTTGACATTCCCATGACCAGGTGGACCTGGAGAACCTTTGGATGTCCTATTGATGACCATCAGTGTACCAGACAGTGCCTTGATTGACTGGGTTTCATGAAAATGGTGTAGAACGGAGATGCCAGTAATTTGGAGCCTGCTGAGTAGTCGGCCTAGAGCAGTGGTGTGCTGGTGTGTGTTAAAACATCTGTGGTCGGGTCATCTGCATCTGCCCTTCGCTTCCAAATTGTTTGTGACTGACATGGTACAAGCCCCAGATCCTTGTATGTAAAGGCATCTTGTTATATGGAGAGGATTCAGGGCAACGTTTACAATCAGATTGCTATGGTCAAGAGGGCAAGCTATGTTGGATAGAAGCCTTGTTGGTGCATTCTCCTGCAGACCCTTACCCACCACACGTGACAGAACTCCCTCCATCACTGTGTCCCAGTTGAACTTCTTGTATTTTGTGAAGCAAATATCAAACTCCCAGTGCAGCTGCAAGAAACACCACAAAAATTGGAGGATGACCAATGGCTTCACATTCCACTCTGGGAGACACTTAGCCACCAGTGGCCACAGTTTCCCTACAAAGAGAGAATTCAGCACTGCTGCCTCATGTTCATTGGAAAATAAGAAACAATGTCCTCTAAGTCACATAGATGCTGACCCAGCTTTGATCGTCTCACTATAAAGGAAGCTAAAGCTCCTAAAAACAACCTCAGATGAAGTTTCTCAAGAAATATTTAGGCCGGCAGAGCTCCATGTTTGTGGTGTTTTTACCCTGTCCCTGACTTTTGGAAACTCCTATACCACCTCCAAGGTTGTGAACTCCTGAGCATTTTCCATTCCAGATGTGTATTCACAGATTTTCTAACTCTTCTCCTCTAATTGTGTCTTACATGGGATGAAGGTAATGTCAAGGCATTGTTCTGAATACACATTGGATTCTTTTTCCAATTTTCCATTTGAAATACTGAATCCCTGACTGTCAGGCGTAGAAGGAATTCACCTTCAAAGAATAGCCTGACACTTACAAGAAACAGCCCCCATGGAGACATCCTGTCTGGGAGACATCCTGTAGCCAACTGTGTCTCTGAGACATCCTGTTGCCATCTGTATTCCTGAAACATCCTGAGTTTATCTCACCTTGTGAAGACATCCAGGAACTTTGGATAAGAGAGCTTTCCCATCTCCAGCATATAAATGCCCCTGTGTGAAAAATAAAAGTTTGCAGCTTGATCAGAACTCCTGTCTTGCTGTCATCTCTCGTGTCTCTTGTCCCTTCATTCCTCCACATCTAGGTTTGCTTCCCCTGTTGATGTGTCTTTCCAGCCGTGACTACTGGCACCCACTGACTGGGGCTCAAGCCTTTGACTGATTGGGAACCCTGTCCTCCTGGAAGACTTCATCAAGTGGAGCTCGCGATTGCCTCAGCAGACACCACAAAGAGACAGATCCAGGAGGAGAGTGGGGATGACGCACGGTGAGTGACCCACCATGGGACAAGCAGTTTCGTCACATGATTTGTTTTTGTCAGGCCTCAAGGAGTCCTTCAAGACATGAGGGGTGCGTGTTAAGAAAAAGGACTTAAAATTTTTCTTCTAATACATAGGAGAATTGTGTCCATGGTTTCACATTGAAGTGACCATTGATGGCAAAAGATGGCTTAGAGTAAGAGACTGTTTAAAAGATTATTATGAAACCTTTGGCCCAGAAAAAGTGCCAGTTCCCACCTTTTCTTACTGGAACTTAATTAATGAAATTCTTAAAAGTTCACCCTTTGACAATGGTACCTTACAACTTGTCAGGATTGGAGAAGAGACTATGCAAAACACCTCTCGTCTCCCCACGGCATGCCCATCAGTTAGTATAGACATTGACCCTTCTCAGTCTCCCCAGGACCCTGGGAACCTTCCTAGTCCCCCTCAAAATACCACCCTAATGAATAAGGCTCCAATGGTTACCAAACACCTTTATCGAGTTTTAAATCCCAGAGACACATTGACCCCTGGGATGGAGGCCACCTTGGAGAAGGAAGCAGCAAGCTACCATTCAGAAGATGCGCCACCTCTCAGGACCCTGCCACAGCCTATAGGACTTACACATCTTCCTACCTCCTATATCCCTCCTGCCTTTTGTGCTCCAGCCTTTCAGGAGCAAAATGCAACCCAGATATTTTTCCCCACTTCCCTTGCCTAGCCTGGCTCCCTTGTGAGAGTCTCTCCAACATAGACGGGAACAGATCAAACTTTTAAAAGAATTAAGATCCGTAGACTCTGAGCTCTGTTCATTAGCCTTAGGCACGGAGTCAATGCAAGCTGGCCCACGGCGGTCTAATACAAAGGCTAAGCCACTCTATCAGCCTGTTCTCGCCTTACCAGTCACCCGCAGTCAGATAGATAAGCCTGCCCAGGCTGAGGTCAAAGACTTAGACGAGGATCAAGAGGAGGAAGTGGGGGAAATGGATCAAGGAGATCAGGACTCAGAGGATGAGGAGTTCACCCCTAGGCAGGAAGGAACCCAGAGTGTCTACAAAAAAATTAAGCCTGCGTTTTCTTGAAAAACATAAAAGCACTTGTGCTCACAATGGCCCCACTGTGCCCTACAAGTTGACTTTATTAGAAAGCCACAGCGCACAATGGCTTACTCCCAATGATTGGAAATTTTTAGAACGAGCTACCCTCAGTGCCGGAGATTTCCTGTTATGGAATGCAGATTTCGAGGAGCACTGTCAGGAAACTGCTCAAAAAAAATTAACTAAGGTCTCCTCTAAATCCTGAACTTATGTTAAGCTAGTGGGCTATGCGCCATTTGACACTAAAACTAAATAGGCACGTTTCCCTGCTGGAATTTTGGCGCAGATTCAGATGGCTTGCTTACATGCTTGGAGATGCCTCCCTCAAACTGGCTCGGCTACCACTTCTTTGGCAAAAATTTGACAAGGACACAACGACCCTTATAGAAACCTTGTTCCCCGGCTTAACCTAGCTGCAGAATGCTTGCTTGGATCAAGCGAAAGCAAAAGAACTTTTGTAAAACATCTTGCCTTTGAAAACGCCAACCCGGCATGTCAGGATGTTCTTCGACCACATAAGGAAAAAGGGAAACGTTCGGACTTTATTAGACTCTGTGCAGGGGTGGGTGCAGCCCATGCCATGGGTCTCGCCCTACATGCCCCCTTTACCAAGGCCTTTCACAATCCTGGCTCATGTACTTGCTTTACTTGTAAACAACCTGGCCATTTTGCACGCAAGTGTCTGAAAGACAAACAAAGCCTAGGAATATCGTCTCCTCAAACTGGGGCTAAACCGCCCCCAGCTACCCTTTGTTCTAGATGTGGTAAATGTCATCACTGGGCCAGTAAGTGTAGATCTAAGACAAATGGCCTCAGACAGCCTATTTCTTCCTGCTTCTCAGGAAACCCCCTGAGGGGCCAGCCCCTGGCCACGACCTCCCCCAGGACAAAACCAGGGGCAATAAGGTTTATTCCCTTCCAAACTCCAAACCTACCACAAAATTCTTCCCCACAATTGCCTCCCTCCAACTAGCCACCCCAGGCAGCGCAGGATTGGACCTCTGTGCCACCACCGATACAATATTAGACTCAATGCAAGGGCACCAGATAATACCCACTAGAATTATGGGTCCCCCTTCATCTCATACGAGTGCCCTTATTCTTGGAAGAGCCTCTGCTACCTTAAATGGTGTTCAGGTCTTCCCTGGCATTAATGATAATGATTTCACTGGAGAAATAAAAATACTAGCAACAGCTATTAATGGAGTTGCGGCCATCCCAGCAGGAACAAGACTTGCACAATTAATATTCCTTCCCTTGGATTCAGGAGGCACTTCCACCGCCCAAACATACAATGGGGGACAGCCTCCCTCGGCTCCTCTGATGTATATTGGGTTCAGCCCATTTCTCACAATAGACCCACCCTTACCTTACTTATTGAAAAAAAGGAATTCCAAGGAATTCTAGATACTGGAGCTGATGCCACAATTATTTCTCACAAATACTGGCCATCAGGTTGGCCCATCACCCCATCCTTGAATGACCTAAAAGGGTTAAGAGTCAAAAAATCCCCATGTCAGTTCTAGGGCTCTTAGCTTTACTGATAAAGAGGGTAATAAGGTGACTGTCACTCCTTTCATTGTTCCTGACCTCCCTGTTAACCTATGGGGCCGAGATATTTTGAGTCAAAGGGAAGTCATTCTTGCCAGTCCCAATTTCATGGTGACTCATCAAATGCTTCGTATAAATTTTGTCCCTGGTACAGGCCTTGTGAGACTGAGACAAGGACTGGTGGGGACTATAAAACCCATAAAAAAACAAATACATATGGACTTGGGTATTCTGATTTTTAGTGTCGGTTCCTGACCCTCCTGTACCCCATGCAGATAAAATTATTTGGGAGACTCAGACTCTTGTGTGGGTGGATCAGTGGCCCCTTACCCCCCCAAAAAATTGGAGGCTGCCTCCATGTTAGTGCAGGAACAGCTGGCAGCCGGCCATGTAGAGCCCTCAACCTCACCATGGATTACTCCTATTTTTGTTATCAAGAAAAAATCAGACAAGCGGCATCTTTTACAATATTTGTGTGCCAGTAATAAAGTTATGTGCCTGATGGGAGCACTACTGCCTCGAATTCCCACACCAATGGCTATTCCCAAAACTATTGTAAAATGGTTATTGACTTAAAAGTTTGCTTTTTTACCATTCCTTTACATCCTGAGGATAGACCCTATTTTGCCTTTAGTCTCCCTTGCATTAATTTCCACGGCCCTATGCAGAGATTTCAATGGAAGGTTCTTCCCCAAGGTATGGCCAACAGCCCTAGTCTTTGCTAAATATAAGTTGTTCAAGCAGTAGACCCTGTGAGAGAGTGATGACCACAATTTTATGTTTTACATAATATGGATGAATTTTTAATTGCTGCACCTAATTTCCATGACCTTAATAATTGTTACTTGGACCTTTAGAAAACCCTCACTACCTTGAGACTAAGGATAGCTCCTGATAAGGTTTAAACACAGGACCCTTATACCTATTTGGGCCTTAAACTTCAAGATAATCAGATCCAAATTCATAAAATACAACTGCGTGTGAACCATCTTCACACCCTTAATGATTCTCAAAAATTACTGGGAGATATTCAATGGCTAAGAACATATTTAAAATTATCCACTTGTGTACTTTTGCCCCTTAATGATATTTTGAGAGGTGATTCCTACCCTTCCTCCCCTCAAAAGCTTACTCCCGAGGCATGACAGGCATTAAACCAAGTCACAGAGGCCATTGCCAAACAGTTTGTTACACAAATTTCTTATAACCTTCCTCTGGTTCTGGTTCTTTTACACACTCCTCATATACCCTCAGGAAATTTTTGGCAGTGATATCCATATTTTAAAAATAAAGGTTTCCCCTTGCTTTGGGTCCATTTATCCACCACATCCTCCAAGTTTATTACCGTTTATCTTGCTCAGGTAGCTTCTATTATTATTAAAGTCGTTTGCTTTCTCAACAACATTTTGGCAAAGACCCTGATAATATTTTAATTCCATATACTAATGACCAAACCCAATTTTTACTACAGAGAGGGGATGAATGGGGTATTGCCCAATCAGGCCATTTGGGAACAATTGATAACCACGTCCCCAATGACACCCTTTTACATTTTGTCCAGATACATCCATTTATTTTTCCCAAAATTACTCAAAAGGCTCCCAGTTCCAAGCCCTTACTGTCTTTACAGACGGTTCCAGTAATGGCTGTGCGGTCTTTGTTGTCAATAACCAGCCTACAACCTTTGATACTGTCTATCATTCAGCACAGTTTGTGAAATTGTTTGCCATAACACAAGTTTTTATAACATTTTGTGATAATCCTGTTAATATTCATACAGACAGTGCCTACATTGCTCATTCTGTGCCCCTGCTGGAGATTTCACCCGCCATTAAAGATTCTTCCAATGCGGCCTTTCTGTTTCACCAGCTTCAGCAGCTAATTCAGGCCAGACAACACCCATTTTTCTTAGGACACATCAGGGCACACTCTGATCTTTCCGGCCCTCTAACACAGGTAATGCTCAAGCTGATGCAGCAACTCCTACCATCTTTCCAATTTTTGGTGGCTCCATTCAATAGGCCACGGAGCTAAACAATCTTCACCAACTAAATTCCCAGAGCCTTCGATTACTTTGTAAAATTACCAGGCAACAGAAACGAGAAATAGTAAAAGAATGCCCTGCTTGCGCTCTCTCCCTCCCCATTCAACACTTGGGAGTTAACCCCCGAGGATTACTGCCAAATCAGGTTTGGCAAATGGATGTTACTCATTTTCCTGAATTTGGAAAAACCAAATATATACACGTTTCTATCGATACCTTCAGCAGCTTTATTTTTGCATCACCACATTCTGGAGAGGCTACCAAAGATGTCCTTTCTCATCTTGTTTCAGCCTTTTCCATAATGGGTAAACCAATACATATTAAAACAGATAATTGTCCTCCATATACCAGTGCCAAGTTTAAACAGTTTTGTGCTACCTTGCAATTTTGTCATCCTACTGGAATTCAATACAAACCTCAGGGCCAAGGCATTGTGGAATGTTCCACCTTACCTTAAAGACTTGGCTATTTCGCCTTAAGGCTTCCGCCCTTGTATTTACCACTCACAGGCATTGCCTTAACCATGCATTATTTGCCCTTTCTTTTCTTACCCTAGACAGTGAAGGCCTTTCGGCTGCAGACACACACTGGCATCCCTTTTCCAATTCTGATCAGCCACCTGTTATGTGGCGAAATCCCCTTACAAATAAATGGAAATGCCCACATCCTGTCCTCATCTGGGAATGTGGCTCAGCTTGTGTTTTGGACCAAGAGCTAGCAGCCCCAAGATGGTTACCAGAATGCCTGGTTAAACAGGTTAATGACTTACCTCAAACCGGGGACGGAGGCCCTCTCCCTGAGTACAAATTTTCCCCTTTTTCAAATCCATCCAACAATCTGTGTGAGGATCCTGCTTATGGCACTTCTGCTGAACAGGTTTGTGCACGGAGGCCTGGGCCCTCCACCTTCCAACATCATGGAGTACCTTCCCCCCCCTCCCCCCGTGAAGGCAAGGGAGGATCTTGGACTCATGCTCCCACTAGTTGGAACCAGACTGCTGACTGCATGACTAAGGTGGCCTACCTCCGTGCCGAGGTTGACCATAAATTCAGAGGAGTTCATCAGCCTAAATGGGTATGTGTTAACAAGCCAAAGATTATTCCTCCTAGTACAAGTAAAGCTCTCCAAAATTGTTCTGCAACCCGTACGCATACCCAGGCGATGCATGTCTCTTGTTTTGTGTCGGCCTCAATTTGTGTTAACAAGCAGGGAGAATGATTTTTTGAAGCCTCCCTAACTAAAACTCATGAAGCAGGGTGGACCACTATTCATTATACCCCCGTTCTCTTTGACCAGGGAGGAGAAGGCAAATACACCAAGCTACAGTCAGCTGGGTGCCATGGCACTGTCGGAAAAACTTCCTACTGGCCCATTAAGGACCCTACAGGGGTCTCTGATGGTAGAGGACCCACTGATGCAGTCAAGCATCCTCAGATAATCAAACTTTTGAAACCCCGAATCCCTGAGCTCACATATCATCCCTTAATGTAGCCGAAATCCCAGTTCCCAGGTTTAGATACAAATACATTAGATATTTTGCAAACTACCTTCTCCTTCCTTAATAATTCCAACCCCACCCTTGCTGGTAATTGCTGGCTCTGCATGACAACAGGGGCAAGCATGCCAATGGCAGTTCCTATTAATTCTACTATGGACAATGATAATACATGCCAACCCGGATTTCCCTTTAAAGTACAGCCTATAGGCACTTTTACATTATGTCTTTTAGGCGTGATGCAGAATAATACCTATGATATGGATTTTGGAATTGCTTCCTTTGGAAATTGCTCAACAGTACAAAATTATTCCTCACCCATCCCATCTCTTTGTCCCCCCAATGGCACAGTTGTTATGTGTGGAGGAAATGTGGCCTTCCCCAGGCTTCCAGTGAATTGGAACAGTGGCTGTGTTCTTGCCTTATTACTCCCTGATATAACTATTGTCCCAGGAGACGAACCTCTAGCCTAGACACCTTAGTCAAAAGACAGAGGCGGGCGATACAGGCCTTATCACTTATTGCCAGCCTTGGAATAACAGCTGCTGTGGGCACAGGTACACTGGCTTAGGCACGGCAATACACCCTTACCATCGCCTGTCTCAACAACTTAAAATGATGTACAAACTCTATCAGAAACCATTAAAGATTTGTAGGACCAAATAGACTTCCTGGCAAAAGTGTTCCTTCAAAACAGACGAGGCTTAGATTTGCTGACTGCTAACGAGGGAGATATTTGATTGGCCTTAGGGGAACGATGCTGCTTTTATGCCAATAAATCAGTCATAGTATGCACTAAATTTAAGCAGCTTCAAGAAGATCTAGAAAAGAGATGAAGGGAACTATTTGAAAATCCCCTCTGGACAAAGCTTAATGGATTTCTACCCTACCTTCTTCCCCTATTAGGCCCTTTGTTGGGTTTACGTTTAATGGTGACCATAGGACCCTGCATTATAAACAGTGTGGTACAATTTATTAAAGAACACATTAATATTATGGCCTCTAAGCCCCTACAAATCCACTATCATCATCTGGAGATGGAAGACCACGCTGTCAACTTTTAAAAGGATGTTCTACCCTTCTCACAGGCTTATTTCTTAAGTTTACATCCCCACAAATCTCTCTTTCTTACATAAAACTATAAGTAACAGCTCTGACAAACCATCTTCTGCCCTTGCCATAAGGGTTCGTCTACATGGGCCCTTCGGCTTGGGGGAAGACGCACCCATGGAGTGAGGACGTTAGGCCATAATATCAGAGGGTGCAGGAAGGATTGCAAAAGGATGGATCTACGGATCCCCAAACACAAGACCTGTGAGTGACATGCTCTGGTGCATGGCGGTTGGCATGCTTCCCCTTCAAGGCCATCTCCTCCAAAAACATGCCAAGGCCACCACGAAATCTGCTAGTAAAGATGCTCACTCGGATCAGGAGATATTCTAAGGCCTCCTAGAGAAACAGAGCCTCTAACCCCCCCCTAAAAACATGGCCGGTAAGGTAGGTCAAATATTTTATATAAGAAAGGGGGAGATGTCAGGGGCTAAAAGGAAGTTCTCCTTCAAAGAATAGCCTGACACTTACAAGAAACAGCCCCCTGGGAGACATCCTGCCTGGGAGATATCCCACAACCATCTATCTCCCTGAGACATCCTGTCGCCATCTGTCTTCCTGAAATATCCTGAGGTTATCTAACCCTGTGAAGACATCCAGCAACTGCCGATAAGAGAGCTTTCCCATCAGCAGCATATAAACACCCTGTGAGAACAATAAAAGTTTGCAGCTTGATCAGAACTCCTGTCTGGGTGTCATCTGTCCTGTCTCTTGTCCCTTCATTCCTTCCCAACTATGTTCGATGCCCACGTTGATGTGTCCTGCCGGCCGGGACACCTGGCACTAACCCACACTCTACTAGACTATGACTACTAATCCTAATATGATGGAGAAAAATAACCCAAATAGAATAGAAATACAAGCAGTTCAGAGAGGCATGGTGTATAGTTGGAGTTGCCTTTTGCATGATCTAGGGTAGGTGTTATAAATCTAGCTAATTTTTAAATGAAATAGTTCTCCATGTGTTTTTAAAGTTAAAAAATATGTGAATACCTGTCTCCCTTTCTCTGTAGCCTACTTGCCACATGTATTTTATATGCACATATAGAATCCTACGTGGTATCACACGTATATTCTTGTGAGGTGGCTGACTTAGCAGATTCAAATTGTGAGAAGAGATCACTTCTCCTAAACGCTGTTGGAACTGAAAATTCAACCTATGGGGGAGCCTCCTAGTAAAAAAAAAATTATTCATAAATCCATGCTAAGTAAAATTAATATTTTTGCATCAGTGGATGATATATATTTCATGAAGAATTTCGATTGGCATAGATATTGCTACTTTTCATTGTCTGTGTTTGTGTTTTGTGTGTGTGTGTATATATATATATATATATATATATATATATATATATATATACTCTCCAAATTTTTCAAAATATAAAATATATGTGTCCTATATACACTACCTAAATTCATTCATGTTCATGTATGTGGATTCATAATCAACTTTTCACAAGATTATTCTCAGAAATATACATCCACCTGAAATACATATTTGTTTCCTAGTACTGAAAAGTAACTTCAGTAAATGGTGCATACAATCCTAATATTTCTACAGTAACTGACCCAGTTTAACATAAATGCAAATAGATTCCTATGGGACATGATGTGTATTTTGAAGTTCATTTTATTTAACACTGGTACATTACTATTTCTTCAGTTTATGCGCACCATAGGATATATATTTCATCCACAGGTTCACAAATTAATAGGCATTTGTTTCACTTTCAATCATTTCCTGCTTCAGAACACATGTATTCCTCCAGGTTTCTTGACTGTTCTTCTCATGAGACTTCTTTCCAAACACATTGTTTTCGATTTCCATAAAAATTTGAAGCAAAACTCCCACACTCTTCATGATAAACCATAACCCTAATATTACCATTAGATGTATAACTTTTTGGAATGAATGATTGTATATCAATATAAGATTTCCTGTATATTTTCAGATAACAATTCATTCCATTATTTAAAGTTGGTACCAGTTATATAATTTATGTTGAGTGTCTATATGGAAGAAGCTGAAGGCCATTTGAAAGTGTTTTGGTTTTAACTGTGGTCATTTGTTTGTGGTTGGAAGAGATGACTGGGTCCACCTGGGCTTGAACACTGGTGTGATTCCCCATAAGACTGAGTTCTGGAACTGAACTAAGAGAAGTATTGCCATGAAGGCGTGTTGGGATTTTAGGAGGCCACGCATGAGAATCGCCCTTGGAAACTGAGTTCTAGGCCCAGGATGGCTTTCCACATCGCCATGGAAATCTCATCCAGGATATTACATGATTTTATTTTTAAAGAGTTGACAGCCATAATTATGAGACAAAACACACATGGATCTCACATTGTAGACCTCAATGGGCCTGGCTTCATGTGACCTTTTGCCCCCTCTTTGGGAAGCCTTGCCTGTGAGAGTTCTCCAGAGGTTTCATTCAAATGAGCTTCCTCAAAATTTTATGGTTCCTGGATGAATGGGAAACTCACAGTGGCTCCAAATTCATCCTTGAAAAATGGCGAGAAAAATACCATGAAATTTTGGACATTCCCTTGACCAGATGGCACTGGAAAACATTTCCATGTCCTATTGCTGATCAGGAGTATACCAGACAGTGCCTTGATTGACTGGGTTTCATGAAAATGCTGTAGAACAGAGATGCCAGTAAGTTGGAGCCTTCTGAGTAGTGAGCCTAGAGTAGTGGTTAGCAAGTGTGTGATAATACATCTGTGCTGTGGCCATGTAGATCTGCCATTGGCTTCCAAATGTCCTGTGACTGACATGGTGCAGCCAGCAGACAATTATATGAAAAGGCATCTTGGTATATGGAGACGTTTCTGGGCAATGTTCAGAATCAGGTTGCTATGGAAAAGAGTGCAAGCTATGTGGGGTAGAAGCCTAGTTGGTGCGTTCTCCAGCAGACACTGACCAACCACATGTGACAGAATGCCGTGCAGCACTGCGACCAATTTGGACTCCTTGTATTTTGTGAAGCAAATACCAAACTCCCATTGTAGCAGCAAGAAAGACCATTAAAAGTGGAGTATGACCAAAGGGCTTCACAGTCCACACGGGGAGACGCTTAGCCCCAATGGCCATTGTTTACCTACAAAAAGAGAATTCATCACTGCTGCACCATTTTCATTGGAAAATAAGAACACATGTCCTTCAGGTCACATAGATGCATATCTACCTTTGATGGTCTCAAAACAAAGGAAGCTAAAGCTCCTGACAACAACATATATTTCAAGTGCCCAGCCTCAGAGGCAGTTTCTCAAAATGTCTTTAGGCCAGGAAACCTCTATATTCATAGACACAGGGTACAACTCTTTGTACCCCCAATACTAATTTATACGTCTTCAAAATATTGCTCCCAGAAATGGTACAAGAAATACTCATGTCACCTGATCTACATATACATTGTATCACAGTAATATTCTGAAAACAAAATGCAAAGGTCACACTTATGATTGTACCAAAACCTAAATGGAAAGTGAACCTGCATTACTAAAATCATCCATGTCCACTTGCCTAATGCTCTCAAATGTCAATCCTATTGACGACTACATATTTCTTTTTTCCTTAGATTATATAATTAAAGTCAAACATGTTGAATGTGTAATCCTATCACTAACTTTATGCTTTGCCTGATTTCATAATGTCTCTATTGATATCTGCTTTCCTACATGTTTTCTCCAGTTCATCATTGTGACTGACTCTTCACATGTGCTGACATTTACATTCACTCTCTATATGAAACCCTATTGCTAAAGGACTTTTTTTTCCAAATCCTATATTCACTCTTCTTCCTAAACCTACCAACTATATTCCTAATCTTACTGACTATCCCGTTTTGAATGGATGTTCTTTTCTACATTCAGTCATCCAAGTAAATGTCAGGTGAGCGTCGGAGGAAGAGACCACCCAGAATCTACCTCATGCAACAGCAAAGGGTTTATTGGGGGTCCAGCGTGCTGGTGCTCATAGCTCACTTGAATAGAGCAGAGAGCCCTGAGAACAGCTTAAGCAGAGCTTATATACTTTCCTTGGAGAGGGCATGGAGGGATTTTTATTAATGGATCAAGGCGAGTGGGCAGTTTGCGCGTAACCGGGTGAGGGAGTGCATTCTGTAGTTTGGCAGTTGGGGACAGCACATTCTGGGAACAAGATTAGCAAACATTTCTCAAGATTTCAACAGTGTTTTGTTAAGCGTACAGAAAAACAGAAAGTGACAAGTGCCTATTTTATTAACCTTTCATTCCCCACTTTTTCTTCTGGCTACTTTTAGTCATAAAAGTGATCATTGGGGGGTGTCACATTTTATGTCTGCTAGTGGGGTATAACATAAGTTTAACTTGTTCAATTTGAGATTGGAGAAAAGGAATTACATGGTTGAACAAACAGAGTTTATAGTTAGCAATAATATGAGGATTATGATTGGACCAGCCAGGGTTGATAAATACGTAGTTAAACAGGGGGACTGTGTGAACCAAGACTCAAACCACCCTTTTTTGGCCTCTCTCTCTCATTGACACTCTTCAAGTTGTTCTTTTAATTTACTCATAGATTTTATTACAACTCCATAATGGTCAGCATAAACACAACATTCTTCCATTAATGCAGAACAAAGGCCCCCTTCTCTCATGAAGAGGAGGTTCAACCCTTGACTGTTCTGTAAAACAACTTCAGAGAGAGAGGTTAAAGATTTCCGCAAAGCTGTGATGGAGGTTTCTAATATCTTTAAGTTTTGGTCTATTGCTGCTTCTAATTGTGTCATTTGTTGTGTCCCATGGACCAAGGCAGTGGTTCTTGTGCCCACCTCTGCTGCAACTCCTATTTCTTATAGGATGGCAAAAGTGAGGGATATATGTGCCCAGTGGAACCAGGTTTTATTTCCCCCTATTTGAATTTCAAATGAACATGCATCAGGATAAAGCACTCTGGGAAACATCTGCACCATTACACAATTAATCATATCTGTTGACAACTTCATGAAAACATAAAAAATGTTTAAGTATATAGAATTATACTGCTGTAGGGACAGACAAGGCAAGGCGCCTAAGATAGTACCGAAGACAGGGAAACAGTCCTATTCGTTTGCAACCAGATTCAGAGGGCATTACTTCTGTTGTAATCAATAAATCCCCTGAAACCCAAGTTTAGGTAGTTTCAGAATTTTGTACCCAACATGTAAAGGAAGGGGGGCAGAAGTTCACAGTCTGCAGAAGTTCACAAAAAGCAGTTTATTTTTCTGTTTTTTTTCCTCTGTTCTTGGCAAGTTAACTTTTCAAGGACACCTGGGTTAGGGAGAGCTCTTTCTTCCCTTTAATTTTCACCCTGCCAGCTGTTACCATGGAGCCCAGTTTGTAACTTCTGTATCTTAGAAATGTAGCCATCTCTGTGAATCCCTAGCTCATGGCCAGAGGCCTTGTACACATATTTTGTGAAAAATTAGTAAGGGGGTGTCTACCTTAGGAGTGCAGATTTTTTAGCCAGTGGCCAAGTAGAACAGGGCAACATGTAAAGAGGAATATTATCTACTCTGAAGTCTTTTATAGGGACTCTTTTGCTGAAAGTCCTAAAGTCAGCCATGATGAAGACTTCTGAAGAAGGTCAGATAAGACTTTTCGGTGGGCCTGGTACAGAGGGGGCAGATGGGGTAGGTGGGGCTGAGAGCAGTTCTGAAGATCTGAGAATGAGGAAGGAAAGATGTAAAGGAATAATGGGAAAGGGGTTTGGGATTTTCCTAGCAACAAAAACTTGAGCAGTAGAACAGGTAGAGCAGAGGAGAAGACTGGAGTTAGTATCACTAAAAGCCTGTAAGGGACTTTAAATTCTGAGTAACCTTTTTTCAGTGATGACAAAGAAACTTTTAAGTCCATTTTCATTACATCTTGGATAGGGGTCTGAGGGCTCTCCTCAGCTGGTTTGAGATTTGGGTTAGCTGGTAAGAGGACCTGGTGGGATCCGGTGCGGACACTGATAGGAGAAGAGAGGAGGGAGTTGGTGGAGGGTTACTTCATTACCTGCTACCTCAGCAATTGGGCAATGGTCTGAGAACTGGCAGAGGTTTGGATTTTTGATCTAGTAATTGGAGGGGAGAAATCATGTTGCTGAGGTGATAGTGACAGCAGAGAGACTGGAGCAGAAGGCTAAGGGTGAGGATCTATTGGAGAAACATAGGTCAGGATGTGAGCGAAGGAGGGAAAAGGCCTCCACATAGGGGAATCTCCTTTCACCCTTTTGAGCATGTGCAGAAGTTAAAAATGTCACGCAGAATTTGAGGACCTAGAGACCCCACTGTGGGCCATCGGTTTTGGTTATCTAATTGGTAATATGGCCAATGCTGTGTACAGAATTTTTTTTATTGGTTATTCAAAACATTACAAAGATTGCAGAATCACATTGGTTACACATCCACATTTTTACATAATTCCGTAATAGTAACTGTTGTATTCTGATACCTTTCCTATTCTCTACTATCCCCCCTCCCCTCCCCTTCCATCTTCTCTCTCTACCCCATCTACTGTAATTCATTTCTCTCCTTATTTTTTTTCCCATTCCCCTCACAACCTCTTATATGTAATTTTGTATAACAATGAGGGTCTCCTTCCATTTCCATCAAATTTCTCTTTTCTTTCCCTTTTCTCTACAGAATTTGATGAGAAGCTTGAGATCCATCAGGCAGTCCCTGTATGCTCACATCCCCATGACTTAGAGAAGAAGTCGGCTTTCCCCCCACACAGCCGTGATTTCATGTGGCTTTGATAGTCCACCAGGCAATCATAGTAATCTAGGCTAGCCAACCTGCATCTGGCTCACTTGTCCCTACATCCATTAGGTTTGTATCCATTGTCTATGGTTTGAAAGGGATTTAATGGAATTTTAGTGGCATCCTCTTCATCAGGGATATCCCAATAGGAAAGACGTATAGCCAGCTAATAAATGTCTGGGTAGAGAGATGGTCACTAGTTACCTAATTGGGCTGTATACGAGATAGACCATAATTCTTTTCCAGTAGGATTTGTGATCAGCCATCGCTGCTGAACGGGCTGATGAGGGTTAGGACTACTGGTGGTCAAGGGGAGAGTCTATAGCTTTATCCACATGGCGAATACACAATTTGAAAGGGTTACCAGTCTTTTCCAGTTTCCAGCCAGAGTCTCAACAGGCCGCAGGCTTGAGATGAGAGGTTTGGATCCAGGAAATGATTCTGTCTACCTTTACCGCTGTAGGTGTTATAAGTAGCACCTGGTATGGTCCTTTCAAGCGGGGTTCCAGGGATGACACCTGATGTCGTCTTACATAGAAGAAGTATCTTAATTGATGTTGATTTGGAGTCCTCTCGTCCCCAGGTTGTTAGGCAGTGGCCATCTGTTTTCACAGGTATCCTGAGTTCTTTCAAGAGCTTTAAGTCTGTAAAGCAAATGGGTGTGAAAGAAATCGTTAGGTCTTAGAGTTGGGGTTAGGTCCCTTACTGGAGGAGGGGCACCATAGAAAATTTCATAGGGGGTGAGGTTACACAAAGAAACAGAGGGAGTATTTCTTGCATGAAACAGTTCATAAGGCAGGAGCATAGTCCAATATTTTATGCCGGTCTCTAAGCTTAATTTCGTTATGGTCTCTTTAATGTTTCTATTCATTCATTCTGCCTGTCCTGAACTCGGGGGTCTATAAGCACAATGTAACTTTCAATAAATCCCCAAGGTCCTGGCTAACCCCTGACTTATGTGGGTTATGAATGCCGGTCCATTATCACACCCTATTACTTTAGGCAGGCCGTATCTTGGAAAAATATCTCCCAGGATCCTCTTCACCACAATTTGCACTGTTTCTTTTTTTTTCTTTTTTTCCTTTTCTTTTTTTTTTTTTTTTTTGGTGGGAAAGGCTTCAATCCATCCTGAAAATGTATCTACAAAGACTAGGAGATATTTAAGTCAATAACTTGCTGGCTTTATTTCAGTAAAGTACACTTCCCAGAATTGTCCTTGTCTGGTTCCTCATAGGTGCTTTCCTGTAGGAAGCTTGGAAGGATAAGAATTAACCATTTGATGGACCTGACAGGCTTTTGTTAACCATTCAGTTATTTCCTTTAACTGTGAGTTGGTTAGTGGAAAACTCTGTTCTTGATCCTTCATAAATGAATGTAGTTTCTTTAAACTAAGGTGAGTGATTTGATGTACATTATCTACTGACATAGTTAGAGCTGTGAATATAGGAGTTTTTACTGAAGGATTTAGAAATTCCACTTGGGGGCCTTCAGGGTTAAAAGTTATTTTGGCCCGGAGCTTGGTGAGCAGAACT
Organism: Callospermophilus lateralis; assembly: GCF_048772815.1. Classification (NCBI taxonomy): domain Eukaryota; kingdom Metazoa; phylum Chordata; class Mammalia; order Rodentia; family Sciuridae; genus Callospermophilus; species Callospermophilus lateralis. The sequence goes on along the minus strand of NW_027514369.1, from coordinate 780,879 downwards.
CTGCCTATCAATGGGGCCGGGCATTCTGGGATTACTTGGAAGGAGTGATGGATTTTTCCTTTCCCCTGGTCCCAGGTCCTCTTAGTTGTCCAAGCCCGATATTTACTGCAATTAGCCCCTTGAATTAGAGACCTTTTATTTGATAGAGGGCAAAATGGAGCCTTAATGGCTGAGTATATTGCCCCTGTATCCACTTCAATGTTTACTGGGGTGCCCTCCACTTCAAAAGTTAACCTGAGCTCGGGGAGGGGATCTGATCCCCAACTTTCTTAGTCATCCTCCAGAGTCAGGATGGCTGGCTGGCGTGGCTGTCTCTTTCTAGGGCTCTCTTTGGCCCAGTGTCCTTTTTCTTTACAGTAGGCACATTGATCTGAGGCCAGGGGTGGCCTCTAGTTTGGGCCCAGGTATCCCTTCCTGTCTCCATGTTTCTTATTTCTGGCCTATTTGTTGTTGTGACCAGGACCTGAGTCAATTCCTTAGTCTGTCTTTTGTTTCTTTTATCCACCCTTTGCTTCCTTATCTTCCTCAGTTTCTCTCGTATAGTATACGTTTTTGGCTTCTCTGACTAAATCTCTCAAAGTCATATCTTGTAATCCATCTAAGTGTTGTAACTTTCTTTAAATATCCATGGCAGCTTGCCCAATAAAGGCCATCATGACAGATGCCTTTTGAGCCTCTGCCTGAGTATCAAAAGGAGTATATCTCCTATATGCCTCCATAATTCTCTCTAGAAACATAGAGGGAGATACATCAGGCCCTTGAATAAACTCTATTACCTTTGCCAAATTAGTTGGTCGCCTAGCAGCCACTAAGATACCCGCTATTAGAGCCTGGAGATAAGTGGACAGATGCTCCCTACCTTCAAAGGTGTTGGGGACCCAGTTTTGTCGATTCTAGGGAAAGCCGGGTTGAATATGTTGGGAAGTGGTGTCAGTCACCCATCTGGTCCGAGAATATTATTTTCTAGCTTCCAGGAGGATTCTCTTTTGTTCCTCTGTCATGAAGAGAGTCCCTAGGTGTTGTTGGCAGTCATTCCAAGTAGGCTGGTGTGAAAACATCTATGAATCAACCACACCTGAGACACGAGTGGGGTCCTCTTAAAAGGGGGGATTGTTATTTTTCCAGTTATATAGGTCTGAAGAGGAGAAAGGCCAATACTGGTAGGCTTGCAATTTTTCCCCATGGCCATCATCAATCATTGGCACATAGGGACGGAGGGGGAGCATCACGGGAGTTCCAGGGTTTTCAATCTTTCATTGATGGTGAGTTCCTTTAGCCAGGCCAGGTTCCTCCAGGGGAGGAGGGGCTGTGTGTGCCACGGGGGAGTTTTCTGGAGGGTGCTGGGCTGGCTTAGCTTCCTCCAATGGCGGAGAGGCTGAGTCAGCAGCAGGGGAATCACTTAGAGGGTGTTGGGGGTTGGGAGACCAGGGCAAGGGATAAGGAGAGGGATGAGAGTCCAGTAGAGTTAAATCTTGTGACTTAGGCAGAAAAGAGGGTGGAGGAGGAGGAGGAGCAGAGGGTTTGTGAGATCGTGGGGGGAGGATTAGGAGTGGGGGCAGGGGCAAAGAAAGGCTTCACCCATGGAGGAGATTTGCAGAGGTAATGCCGGGTTAAGATATATGGCTTTTGATCTGGATGGCTATGTGGCCCTTCCTGAAAGACAATATCTCTGACTTTTTAAATTAGTGAGAAGTAGAAAAATCCTTCTAAGGGCCATCCGAATCCAAAGGTGGGCCACTCTGAGGCACAGAGAGTCTGCCAGGTCCAGCGGTTTACTGAAAAAGAAAGATTCTGAGCCCTTAAGCCGAATTTGGTCCAGTGATCAAGGGTCAGGGACAGAGGCATTGAAGTGCTCTTTTCCATAATGAAAAATGCACAAACAGTAAAAGCAACGACACATGACACAGACAAGACAAGACAATAAAGACAGGAAATGGACGTCCAACACTGAGACGAGGACTGAGTAGCCGGCAATACCTGATGGGCTGGCAATACCGAATCTGAAACAAAATATCACTGAGTTGAGGAGACTATTGTTCCTTGATTTTCAGAGTTCTCTGGGGTGTCCCTCAGGGTGGTGGCCTGTGGCTCTGTGACACATCTGTCCGCCACCGTGAGAGAGAGCTCACACTCTTCATTGACAGCCATTTTGCCAAGCTCTAACCTGAAACCTGACACCAGAAAGAGGCGCCTTACAAATCCCTTGAGGAGCCAGTTGGGGTCTCTCGTCCGCTGCTGCCAGAACTCGGTGGAACCTCCATATGTAAAGGTCGGATGAGTGTCAGGCGAAGAGACCTCTAAGAAACTGTCTCATGCAAAAGCAAAGGGTTTATTGGTGGTCCAGCATGCTGGGGCTCAGAGCTCACTTCAATAGAGCAGAGAGTCCTGAGAACAGCTTAAACAGGGCTTATATACTTTCCTTGGGGAGGGCAGGGAGGGAAGTTAAGTATACAGAAAAACATGAAGAGACAACTACCTATTTTACTAACTTTTCACTAACGACTATACTTTGCCAGATTTCCTAATGTATCTATTGATATCTATTTTCCTACATATTTTTCCCAGTTCATCATTGTGGCTGACTCTTCACATGTGCTGACATTTACATTTACTCTATACCCGAAAAGCTATAGCTAAAGAACTTTTGGTGCAAATTCTATACTCACTCTCGTTTCTAAACTACCGACTATCTTCTTAATCTTACCGACTATCACTTTTTGACTGGAAGTTATCTTTGACAATCAATCATCCAAGGCACAAGGTCCAATGCAATTGTATATCGATGTACCTGAGACATCTGTGCAGAAAATAAATCAAAGCTAAGTATCACAATCAAGGTCCTAATACACTTCTGGGTTTTAAATCTTACATAGATTTCTGTTTTCATACTTATATTTTACCTATATATTCTTGTAATTATCGCAGGTCATCAATACCATTATTCATCCAGCTGAATGATTCCTAACCCAAATCAAACCTGTTATTAACCCTAACCATACACTGTTGCCTCAATCTAACTTTACAGAGGAGCAGGGACAGAGATGGTCTTACAATACAAAAATGTAGGATTCCTTCCAACTACTGAGAAACTCAAAGGTCCATGCAAAAATGATCCCTGCAGAAGTTGTAGGCAGCTATGTAGGAACTGAGAGAGCAAAAGTCATCTTTCATTGTAAAAAACTTGGTCAGGATGAAGGAATGTGTCTGAATCAGCCTCTGTCTTCTTAATTTAGAGAAGAAGGACCCAACCACGCCTGTGTTGAGAGCTGTTCCTGGGTGCCTATGGTTGATATACCATTCTAAGTTGTGAAAGTGTCACAGGAAGTAGGGGCAGCCTCCATTTCATGGGACTCTTTGAAGCAACTGTTAGGACAACGTGGTTGCCAAGGCAGTGACCTTATTCACTTTCTGAAGGAAGTGACCTCACCTCACAACCTTGGTGACAGAACTCTCTGAACTTGGGATCCAGGAAGCCAGTCACCAAAATCCAGTCCGAGTCCCACTCCCAGGGGTCTCACTTGCTTGGATTTACCAAGGACAGATTTAGTCTTTCTTGGTACCTACTGATGTGAGGATGGCCAAATGCCAGAAAGCTCTGAAAAGTCACCTTTACTGAGAAAGCAGGTATTGGATCACCGCTGGCTCCTCAGTAGTTCAAAATGTTGACCAAAGAGACCAGATCTGAGACAGGACAGGCCATTTTGTGGGAATAAAATATGGTCCACAATTAGAGAAACTCTGGATAGTCACAGACCTACTTCGGCGAAGGAGGTGCCTTTGTGGGTGTGGGTGTGAGTTTGTGGATTTGTCTCATGTTCTCAGAATAGGTAGGAAAGTCGGTATGTTTGATTTGGTGTAGACTGTTTCGAGTAAGTCGTTTGACAAGGCGAGTGTTTCTATGTCTGTGTATCCCACGGTGTCCATGGTTGTAGACATTAGAAAAGAGAATGCATCAATTGATATGTCCTGTATAGTTGAAAGCTTCCCAGCATTCATCCTGCCCAATTTATGAATGGATTTCAGCTTGCCTTATCGATTGGCAACACTTGCTATCTTTCAAAGTTTCTGCTTTCTTCCTGAATTCTGGCCACTCTCCAGAATAGGCTAATGGTTTTGTGTCCAATATATGTACCACTTCCAAGCCCTGTGACATCGCCATGTACTGGATAGCTGAAGGGAATGGCGAGCATCTCAGAAAACTCAGGTATCAGTGTGATCAGGAGAGTCTCAGTGGAGAAACCCTGCTTTGGGCCTTTTAATTACCAATTGTTCTGCTGCCCTGAATGTCTGAAAGGTCTTTGCCTCAGGCCACCCCTTTTTGAAGCCTGAAAAAAACTGTTTTCACATGGAAATGAATGGGCATCACCTGAGGCTTTTTGCTTAATTCCTTTGGAAAGGATGTGTCTGAATCAGCCTTTTGGCCCTGTGTGAGGCTTAGGCTTAGATTCTCAGCACCTGATGGATCTAAAGAAGGATCCCATGTGTGCATACAAAACCAAAATAGCCAAAAGAGCAGTCATTCTGGATGAAGTCTCTCCCCTTCCTTTGTGAGGTTCTAGACCTACATCAAGTTAGAATAGGAATGCTTTGGGTGAAATAATTTCTTCAAAGCCCTGCAGAGGCTAGACCGTAGGAGCTTGGGTTTCCTCATGTCTCCAATTCAGACAAAGAATCTAAACCCCACAGTCAGTAGTCCTCAAATTGGAGAAGCAGAGAAGTATTAACAGCAGGCCTATGTGATCACACCAGATTCACAGGAAGGGTGTCCAAACCACCCTGTTTTTAAGCACATTAGGGGCAAGGGAGATTAATTAGGAGACTGTCTTGGTCTGCACCCCTCATAGAAACATTCAACCAGAGGTTATGAAGAGTGTTTATATGAAAGATCATGAGGGCCATGTGGGAGTGTGTTGGTTGTAATTGTGGTCATTTGTGTGGTGGTTGGAAGAGATGACTGGGTCCACCTTGACATGAACTCTGGTGTGATTCCCCGAAGAGACTGAGTTCTGGAACTGACCTCAGAGATGTATTGCCATGAATTGTGTTGGGATGTTATGAGTTCACGCATGAGAGTCGTCCTTGGAAACTGAGATGTATGCCCAGGTTGTATTTCCACAAAGCACTGGGAATCACAGCCAAGATATCACATGATTTTATTCTGAAAGACTTGGCAGCCATAGTTGAGAGTCAAAACACACATGTACATCACATTGTAGACCTCAATGGGCCTGGATTCACGTGACCATTTAGCCAATCTTTGGGAAGCCTTGCCTGTGAGAATTCTCCATAGCTTTCATTGACATGAGCTTCCTCAAAATTTAATGGTTCTGGATTGATTTGAAACGTACAGTGCCTCCAACTTCATCTTTCAAAAATGGCTGGATAAATACCAAGAAATTTTTGAAATTCCCATGACCAGGTGGCACTGGAGAACCTTTGGATGTCCTGTTGCTGATCATGAGTATACCAGACAGTGCCTTGATTGACTGAGTTTCTTGAAAATGGTGTAGAACAGAGATGCCAATAAATTGGAGCCTGCTGAGTACTTGGCCTAGAGCAGTAGTGGGCAGGTGTGTGATAAAACATTTGTGGTGGGGCCATGTGGATCTGCCATTAACTTCCAAATGTCTTGTGACTGACATGGTGCAGCAAGCAGTCCCTTCTATGTAAAGGCATCTTGTAATATTGAGAAGTTTCAGGGAAAGTTTCAGAATCAAGTTGCTATGGTCAATGGGGAAAGCTATGTGGGATAGAAGCATGGTTGGTGCATTGTCCTGCAGAAACTGACCCACCACACGTGACAGAACTCCCTCCAGCACTGTGTCCCAGTTGACCTCTTTGTATTTTGTGAAGCAAATACCAAACTCCCAGTGAAGCCGCAAGAAACACCATGAAAACTTTAGGATCACAAAATGGCTTCACTGTCCACATGGGGAGACACTTAGACCCCAGGGGCCACAGTTTAGGTACAAATAGCAAATTCAGCACTGCTGCTCATGTTCAGTGGAAAATAAGAAACCATGTCCTCCAGATCACATAGATGCAGACCCACCTTTATTGGTCTCACTAGAAACGAAGCTAAAGCACTTGACAACAACATATGTTTCAAGTGCCCAACCTCACAGGCAGTTCCACAAGAAGTCTTTAGGCCAGAAGAGCTCCAGTTTGTGGAGTGTTTACCCTGTCCCTTACTTTTGGAAACTCCTTAGCATATTCTATTACAAAAATGTATTCACAGATTTTCTAACTCTTCTCCTCTAATTTTGTCTTACTTGGGGACTAGGTAATGTCAAGCCATTGTTCTGGATGACAGTGGGAACAATTTTTTGTAGCACATATTTGTATACACATTGGATTCATTTTATAATTTTCCAGTCAAAATAGTGAATCCCTCACACTAACCCCTACGCTACTAAACTCTGACTAGAATAATAACCCAAACAGAATTGAAATACAAGCAGTTCAGAGGAGGCATCGTGTATAGTTGGACTTGCCTTTTGCATTATATAGGGTAGGAGTTATGAATCTAGTCAATTATTTGGTTGAAAGAATTCTCCATGTTTTTTTAAAGTTAACAAATATGTGAATTCCTGTCTCCCTTTCTCTGTAGCCTATTTAGCACATGTAGTTTTATATGCACATATAGATTCATACCTGGTATCACACGTATATTTTTGGTGAGGTGGCTGACTTGGCATATAGAAATTGTGAGAAGATATCACTCCTTCTAAAAGCTGTTGGAACTGAGAATACAACCTATGGGTGATCCTCCTATTTAAATAGCATTATACATAAATCCATGTTCAGTAAAATAAATATTTTTGAATCTGTGGATGATATGTATTTCATGATGAATTTCAATTGGCATATATAATGCTACTTTTTAATGTCTCTCTGTGTGTGTCTGTATATATATATATATATATCCTCCAGATTTTTCAAAATATGAAATATATGTGTCTTATTATGCACTCCCAAATTTCATTCATATTCATGTATGTGGATTTATAATCTACTTTTCAAAAGATTATTCTCAGAAATATTCATCCACCTGAAATAACATTTTGGTTTACTAGTACTGAAAACTATCTTAAGTAAATGGTGCATAGAAATCCTAATATTTTGACATTGCAAGATGGCCATGAATAGAGTGCATCACACCCTTTGTACTGCGCAACTTCACATGTGAATAAGGAGTTAGAATGACGAAAAAGTATCTTGTTAGGATCTTACAGAAAAATGGGTGTGCCTGGAACAAGAAGAATGATTTCCACCACCGAGGTCCTGTAATTGAGTCTCAAACAAGAGCCAACTATGCGACCGAAGATCTGGGGTGGCTGATCCGTGCGGCCCATGCCGTGGCTACAGACGGCGGGCCTCCACCGTGAAGCGACCAGCATGCAGGGAGAAACGTTGCTGCGGATTCTGTGGAATCCGGCTGGCTCACCCACCACTGAGCCCGGGGCTGAGTTCGGGATTTCAGATGGGGAAGAAAGTGTTACAGTTCTATCCCCCACAACCGAAACTCCACCGAGGAAACCAACGGCCACCACCTTGGAGAGCTGAAGTATCCACCACCACTCTCCGACAGATTGCAACAACAAAACAGGTGTGTGTTACTCAGCTTATCTCCCATACAGCAGGTAATTCGCAAAAATTCTCTCTTAGGCTTTCCGGGGGAGGGATTACCAGAGAAAGCCTTCATAAAGACGGGGGGAAAACTAGTGGCACCTGACCTTCAACCTTCCTCCCATCACCGGTGAAAACAAAACTTGTCTAGCCAGCGCAATGGGTGGGGCAAGCGGAAAAAATCAAAACAATAGAGTGCCAGTGTTCCCAATAGACACCCTCCACACCCAAGGAACGGCAGGCAAAGAGTACAGTTTGAGCTGCCAAGAGGCATCACTCAGGGGAAATCTGGTGTAGCAGGGGAAATCAGGACTCGCAGAGGAAACCAGGGGACCAGAGGACAGACACGCGTGACTAGGAGGCTGGAGAACGCCTGCCCACCAGCAACCAATCACCCGCTGGCTGCCTGCGCAATTGGGCAGCTAGAGATCACCCGCCCGCCGGTGACAGCCCATTCGCTGATTGCATGACTGGATGGCTGGAGACCGCCTGCCCGCCAGCGACCGGGAGGTGAAACCAACCAGAGACAGTCCAGTCCCACCCCCCCATTCAAACACCCCTGCAAGGAGCCTGGGGCCCGCCATAGCAGACAGGTGACATCACTGGAGCTCAGCTGTCGGAATTCCTTCCAAGTGGAATCCACTTTTGCAGGCATAGTCTACAAACACAAAAGAGAGACAGCAGAGATATATAAAACCAAAACAAATCTATTGAAGAAAGCAGAAACACAGCAATCAAATTGAGCTGAAAAGTAACGTGAACATCATGAAAAAACAAGGGAAAAAAAGGTGTGCAAAAAATGCAGGACAACTAAATTCTAAAGGAGGACCGTGAAGCATCAGAAATAGGGATAGGGAAAAAACTCAAGGCATACCTAACTCAGATGGAAAGGAATATTAGAGAAGACATGAGGCAGCAAGTCCAAGCAATAAAAGTATATTTTGAAAATCAAATAAACAAACAAATTCAAATGGCAAAGAATGAGCTTTACAAGGAGATAGAGACATTATAAAGAAATATCAAACAGTAATCCTAGAAACGCAGGAAAGTATAAACCAAATTAAAAACTCAAACGAAGAGTATTACAAATAGACTAGATCAAGTAGAAGTTAGAACGTCAGATAATGAAGACAAAGTTTATCAACTTGAAAAGAATAGAGTAAACACAGAAAAGATGCTTAAATCCCATCAGCAATCTATTCAAGAGATATGGGATGTCATAAAAAAAAAACAAATTTGAGAGTCATCGGGATAGAAAAAGGCATAGAGATTCAAACCAAAGGAATGGACAACATATTAAATGAAATAATTCTAGAAAATTTCCCAGAAATGAAAGATGGAATGGATTGCCAAATCCTGGAAGCCTACAGGACCCCAAGCATTCAAAACCATAATAGACCAACTCCAAGACAAATATTTATGAAGATAGCCAGAACAAGGACATACAGAACAAAGAGAGAATATTAAAAGCTACGAGAGAAAGTAGGCAGGTTACATTCAGGGGTAAACCAATTAAGTTAACGACTGATTTTTTTCATCACAAACTTTGAAAGCAAGAAGATCCTGGAAAAAAGTATTTCAAACGCTCAAAAATAATGGATTCCAACCAAGAATACTGTATCCAGCAAAATTAAGCTTCAGATTTGACAATGAAATTTAAGTCTTTCACGATAAACAAAAGCTAAAAGAATTCACAGCCAGAACACCAGCAGTGCAAAGCATTTTGAGCAAAATACTACAAGAAGAGGATTTGAAAAGTAATGCCTGAAACTAGCAGCAGGAGGTATCTCAGTAAAGGGAGAGGAAAATAACCAAAAAGTAAAAACTAACCAAAATAAATAAATAAATGAATAAATAAATAAACAAACAAACAAACATGACTGGAAGTAGAAATCATATTTCAATTGTAACCTTAAATGTTAATGGCCTAAACTCACCAATCAAGAGACATAAGCTAGTAACCTTGATCAAAAAAAAAAAATCCAACAATATGCTGCCTTCAGGAGACTCATATGATAGGTAAAGACATACAGAGGCTGAAATTAAAAGTTTTGGAAAAATCATACCACTCACATGACCCTCGGAACTAAGCAGGAGTGGCCATACTCATATCGAATAAAATCAACTTCAAACCTACGTTAATCAAAAGGGATAAAGAAGGACACTATATACTGTTAAAAGGAACCTTGCACCAACAATGCATAACCATCATCAATTTGTATGCACCAAACAATTGAGCTGCAACACTCATAAAACAAACTCGCCTCAAGTTCAATAGTCAAATAAACTACAACACAATAATTATGGGTGACTTCAACACACCGCTCTAGCCATTAGACAGATCCTCTAGACAAAAACTGAATAAAGAAACTATAGAATTCAACAGCAAAATCAGTAACCTAGACTTCACCGACATATATAGAATATATCAACCATCAAAAGTGGATACACGTTCTTCTCAGCAGCACATGGATCCTACTCAAAGATAGACCATATATTATGCCATAGGGCAATTCTTAGTAAATATAAAGTCGTGGAGATAATACCATGCAGAATATCTGATCATAATGGAATGAATCTGGAAATCAATGATAAAAGAAGGAAGGAAAAATCCTACATCACATGGAAAATGAACAACATGCTACTGAATGATCAATGGTTTACAGAAGACATAAAGGAGGAGATAAAAAAAATTCGTAGATACAAATGACAATACAGACACAACATACTGGAATCTATGGGACACAATGAAAGCAGTTTTAAGAGGGAAATTCATTTCTTGGAGTTCTTTCCTCAAAAAAAAGAAAAATCAGCAAATAAATGAACTCACACTACACCTCAAAAACCTAGAAATGGAAGAGCAAAACAACAGCAAATGTAGTAGAAGACAAGAAATAATTAAAATTAGAGCAGAAATCAACGAAATTGAAACAAAAAAAAAATTGAAAATATTGATAAAACTAAAAGTTGGTTCTTTGAAAAAATAAATAAGATTTGCAGGCCCTTAGCCATGCTAAGGAAGAGAAGAAAAGAGAGAACTCAAATTACTAACATACGGGATGAAAAAGGCAATATCACAACAGACACTACAGAAATAAGAAGATAATTAGAAAGTATATAGAAACCCTATGTTCCAATAAAATAGATGATAGTGAAGATATCAATAAACTTCTTAAGTCATGCGATCTGCCCAGATTGAGTCAGGAAGACACACACAATTTAAACAGACCAATAACAAAGGAAGAAATAGAAGAAGCCATCAAAATACTACCAACCAAAAAAAGCCATGGACCGGATGGGTATACAGCAGAGATCTACAAAACCTTCAAAAAGGAATTAATACCAATACTTTCCAAGCTATTTCAAGAAATAGAAAAATAAGGAACTCTTCCAAATTCATTCTATGAGGCCAATATCACCCTGATCCCAAAACCAGACAAAGACACTTCAAAGAAAGAAAACTACAGACCAATATCTCTAATAAACTTGGATGCAAAAATTCTCAATAAAATCTTGGTGAATCGAATACAAAAGCATATCAAAAAAATTATGCACCATGATCATGTAGGATTCATCCCTGGGATGCAAGGCTGGTTCATTATACGGAAATCAATAAATGCTATTCACCACATCAATAGACTTAAAGACAACAACCATATGATCGTATCGATAGATTCAGAAAAAACATTCGACAAGGTTCAGCATCCCTTTATGTTGAAAACACTAGAAAAACTAGGGATAACAGGAACTTACCTCAAGATTGTAAAAGCTATATATGCTAAACCTCAGGCTGGCATCATCCTAAATTGAGAAAAGCTGAAGGCATTCCCTCTAAAATCTGGAACAAGAGGGATGCCCTCTATCACCACTTCTATTTAATTCAGTTCTTGAAATACTAGGCATAGCAATTAGACAGACAAAAGAAATTAAAGGCATAAAACTAGGAAAAGAAAAACTTAAATTATCGCTATTTGCAGATGACATGATAATATATTTAACAGACCCAAAAGGGTCTACAGAGGAACTGCTAGAGTTAATAAATAAATTCAGCAAAGTGGCAAGATATACAATCAACACGCATAAATCAAAGGCATTCCTGTATATCAGCAGCAAAACTTCTGAAATGGAAATGAGGAAAACCACTCCATTCAAAATATCCTCAAAGAAAATAAGATAATTGGAAAAACAATTATATAGTTGGGAATCAACCTAACAAAAGAGGTGAAAGATTTATAAATGAAAACTACAGAAACATAAAGAGATAGAAGAAGATCTTAGAATATGGAAAAATATACCCAATTCATGGATAGGCAGAACTAGCATCATCAAAATGGCGATATTACCCAAATTCTCTACAGGTTTAAATTGATGCCAATCAAAATCCCAACGACATTTCTTGTAGAAAAGATAAAGCAATCATGAAATTCATATGGAAAAACAAAAAACCCAGAATAGCAACAGCAATTCTAAGCAGGATGTTTGAATCTGGAGGTATAGCGATACCAGACTTCAAACTGTACTACAAAGCAATAGTAACAAAAACATCATGGTACTGGTACCAAAACAGGCAGGTGGACCAATGGTACAGAATAGAGGACACAGAAACCATTCCACAAAATTACAACTTTCTTATATTTCATAAAAGGGGCTAAAAACCTGCAATATACGAAGGACAAATGGTGCTAGAAAAATTGGAAATCGATATGCAACAAAATGACACTGAATCCCTTTCTCTCGCCAAGCAAGGAAGTTAACTCAAAATGGATCAAGGAGCTAGATATCAAATCAGAGACACTGCATCTGATAGAAGAAAAAGTTGGCTACGATCTACATACTGTGGGATCGGGCTCCAAATTCCTTAATAGGACACCCATAGCCCAAGAGTTAATAACAAGAATAAATTAATGGGACTTACTTAAACTAAAAGTTTTTTTTTTTTCTCAGCAAGAGAAACAATAAGAGAGGTAAATAGAGAACCTACATCCTGGGAACAAATTTTTACCCCTCTCACTTCAGATAAAGCCCTAATATCCAAAATATACAAAGAACTCAAAAAATTAAAAAGTAAGGTAACAAATAACCCAATCAACAAATGGGCCAAGGACCTGAACAGACACTTCACAGAGGAGGACATACAATCAATCAACAAGTACATGAAAAAATGCTCACAATCTCTAGCAGTCAGAGAAATGCAAATCAAAACCACCCTAGGATACCATCTCACTCCAGTAAGATCGGCAGCCATTAGGAAGTCAAACAACAGTAAGTGTTGGCGTGGATGTGGGGAAAAGGGGACACTTGTACACTGCTGGTGGGACTGCAAATTGGTGCAGCCAATTTGGAAAGCAGTATGGAAATTCCTGGGAAAGCTGGGAATGGATCCACCATTTGACCAAGCTATCACACTTCTTGGACTATTCCCTGAGGATCTTAAAACAGCGTACTATTGGGATACTGCCACATCAATGATCATAGCGGGACAATTCACAACAGCTAGACTGTGGAACCAACTTAGATGCCCTTCAATAGATGAATGGATAAAAAAAAAATGTGGAATCTACACACAATTGGGTATTACGCAGCACTAAAAAATTACAAAATCATAGAATTTGCAGGGAAATGGTTGGCATTAGAGCAGAATATGCTAAGCAAAGCTAGCCAATCCTTAAAAAAACAAATGCCAAATGTCTTCTTTGATATAAAGAGAGCAACTAAGAACAGAAAGGGAGGAAGAGCATGAGGAAAAGATTAACATTATACAAAGACGTGTGGGGCGAGATAAAGGGAGAGAGAACAGAAAGCATATGGAAATGGTAGAATACCCTCAATGATACACAAAATTACCCATAATAGGTTGTGAGGGGAAATGGGGCGGAAATAATGGAGAGAATTAAACAACAGCACATGAGGTAGAGAGGGAAGATGGGAGGGCAGGGGAGGGGGGATAGTAGGGGATAGGAAAGGTAGAAGAATACAACAGTCACTAATATGCCATTATGTAAAAATGTGAATGTGTAAGCAATGTGTTTCTGCAATTCTTATTTGGGGAAAAAATGGGAGTTCATAAACCAAATGAGAAAAATGTATCAAAGATGATATATCATGAGCTTTGTAATGTTTTGAACAACCAATAAAAATAAATAAATAAATAAATAAAGGTTTAAAATTGAGTGGGAAGAAATCAGCTAAAAAAGGGTTGAGATGCATTCATTTTGCTAAGCAGAAACTTTGTTTTGTGTAGTTGTAACTATCACAAATTTATTTTACCAGAAATTTGGCTTTTGAAAATGCACATAAAATGAGATTAAAGGATAATTCACCTACCTTCATGAAAAATTCATAGCATTTCCTATATTTTTCATATTTCATTTTTTTAGTTAATATTTTGTCATGGACCATGTCTAGCCTTAGGCTATTCTTCCAGAATACTACCTCATCTGACAAGTTCGTACAATGTATTGGATTTTTCTTTTCATCTTTTATTTAATTGTTTCTAGCTAATAATGTGTATTTCTTCTTATCTTTATTTGGACATACATACCAAACTATATCTTTGCATTTTATGTTTTACTGGGGAAGAGACTCATCAAAAGCTCTTTGTTATATGTATTAACAATCAAACATTCAGAGAAGGCAATTATTCTTAATTTTGCATGAAAATAACTTTGTACCATTTTTCTTATAAAGATTTAGAATTATTAATAATGTCCCTGCTGTAATAAGTAACTACTTCCAAGAAGAATTAAACAATTGACTTTATATCAATTATGAATATGAAAAGTACTAAAATAAATATTTGGCAATTAATACACAATTGATAGAAATTGAAATCACGAGAAAGCCATTTAAATTGTCAGTGCATATGGTCCTTAAATAATAGGTTTTTTAAAAAAATTTTTCTCTAATTCATAAGATATATTATGCCATATTATAGCTTAATGTGATATAAAACCTTAAATTATCACAATGATAATAATAATCCATTGTTCCTTCCTCTACATTCTGTGGCATGCTAGTACTAAAATAAATTGTATTATAACACCAAAAAAAAAAGCCAAATCATAATATTTCTACAGTAACTGACACGAGTTTAACATCAATGCAAGTAGATTAGATTCCTATGGGACATGATGTGCATTTTGACGTTCATTTTTATTCAACACTGGAACATTACTATTTCTTCAGTTTATGCACATCAGAGGATATATAAATATTTCATCCACAATTTAGCAAATTTATACGCATTTGTTTAACTTCAAATCACTTCCTGCTTCAGAACCCATGTATTCCTCCATGTTTCTTGACTGCTCTTTTCATGAGACTTCTTTCCAAACACATTATTTTCGATTTCCTTTATCATATTTGAAGCAAAACACCCGTCATGATAAACCATAACCCTAATATTACCTTTAAATGTATAAGTGGTTGGAAAGAATGATTGTATATCAATATAAGATTTCTTACTTAGTTACAGATATCAATTCAATCCATTATTTAAAGTGGAACCAGTTATATTATTTATTCACAGTATGGTCTATTCATGTATTATCTCTATATTCATAGACACAGGGTACACCTCTTTGTACCCCCAATACTAATTTATACGTCTTCAAAATATTGCTCCCAGAAATGGTGGAACAAATACATGTAACCTGATCTACATATACATTTTATCACAGTAATATTCTGAACAGAAAAAGCAAAGTTCTCACTTATGATTGTACCATACCTAAATGGAAAGTGATCCTGGATTACTAAAAACATCCATGTCCAGGTTGCCTAATGATCTCAAATGAAAATCCTATTGGTGACTACATATTTGTTTCTTCCAAAGATTATATATTCAAACTCAACCCTTTGAATACGCCTAAAGCTGTCACTCACTTTACACTTTGAATGATTTTGTAATGTGTCTATTGATATCTGCTTTCCTACATATTTTCCCCAGTTCATCATTGTGACTGAATCTTCACATGTGCTATCACTAACATTCACTCTCTAACCGAAACCCTATTGCTAAAAAACTTTGGTCCAAATCCTATATTCACTCTTCTTCCTAAACCTACCTACTGTCTTCCTAATCCTACCGACTATCCCTTTTTGACTGGATGTTCTCTTCTACATTCAATCATCCAAGGTACAAGGTCCTATGCCATTGTATATCGATTTATCTGAGACATCTCTGCAGAACGTAATTCAATGCTAAGTATCCCAATCAAGAGCCCAATGACCTTCTGGACTTCAAATCTTACTTAGATTTCTCTTTTCGTTCATATATTTCACCTCTATATTCTTATAAATATCACAGGTTCCCAATACCATTGTTCATCGAGCAGAATGGTTCCTAATCAAAATTGAAAATGTTATTAACACTAACCATACACTGTTCCCTCAATCTAACTTTACAGAAAAGCAATGACAGTGTTGGTCTTACAATACAGGAATGTATGGGATCTTCCACCTGATGAGAACCTCAAAGGTATGTGCAGAAATGATCCCTGGAGAAGATGTAGGCAGCTATGAAGGACCTGAGAGAGCAAAAGTCATCTTCCATGGAAAACAACCTGGTAGGATGAAGTTTGGTGTCTGAATCAGCCTCTGTCTTCTTAATGTAGAGCAGACGGACCAAACCAGGCCTTTTGGAGAGCTGTTCCTGAGAGCCTATGGATTATATCCCATTCTAACTTATGAAAGGGTCACAGGAAGTAGGGGCAGCCTCCATCTAAAGGGACCATAAGAAGCAACTGCTAAAACAAAGTGGTTGCCAAGGCAGTGACCTCATTCAGTTTCTGAAGGAAGTGACCTCACCTCACTTCCTTGGTGTTGGAACTCTCTGAACTTGGGATCCAGGAAGCCAGGCACCCCGAGCCAGTCCCAGTCCCAGTCCCAGTTTTCTCACTTGTTTGGATTTACCAAGGAGAGGGTCAGTCTTTCTTGGTACCTACTGATTTGAAGATGTCCAAATGCCAGAAGAGTTCTGAATAGGGGCCTTTCCTGAGAAAGAAGGTAGTGGCTCACCACTGGTTCCTGTCAACTTCACAGAGTTGACCAAGGAGACCAGATCTGAGAGAAGACAGGCCATTTCGGAGGAACATAGTATGGCCCAGCAGTCAGAGAACACTCCGAATAGTCACAGACCTACTTGGGGGAAGGAGGTGCCTTTGTGGGTGTGGTTGTGGGTTTGTGATTTGGTCTCATGTTCTGAGAATAAGTTTTTTCAGATATCAGCTCCAGAGCCCAGGAATTAATTCTCATTGGGGCTAAGGTTCCCCACCAGTGAGATTTGAAATTGGCGCTGGCTGCAGAGTTAACAAGGGAGGGGACTTTTAACGCCACTGCAGAAAAGAAGAAGGTACGAAGAAGAAGTCCTTAGGTGCCATGTTGGGGTTTTTCTCTGGGGTATGGCTGCCATTTATACTTTTCCTAACATTCCTCCCTTTTTGTTTTCTTAGAAAGTGGGGCATTGTTTGTCATTTCTGGCTGCTGCCTGCTGTGTGGGGGTGCTGTGGGGCCTAGAAAGGGAAGTGGACAAATGCTCGGGGGCCAGGTCTGGGGATATCATGGCAGCCAGAAATAAAAGCCAGTGGTATAGATAGCTACTTCAGTAGGGGTAAAGTCTATGAAAGTTCCCTGATGCCACAAGTTGTCGATGGCATGAAACCAGTTCTGGATGGAGGAGATTGTTGGTATCAGCTACTGGTCCTGTAACAGAGACTCTAGGAAATACTGGAAGCGTTGCCTGGTCATGGCGTCACCAGCACTTGAAGAAGATCAGAGCGAATAAAAACAGAATGAAGATAAAAATTAAAGCAAAGGTCAATTTTTGGCAGAAGTTCCATGTTGGGGGACTGACATAGAAGAGGCCAAGGGCCATGAGGAAGCTTAGAAGGTCATAAAGACTCATGAATCCAGGATGGCAGATTAAGAGGTTCTCCAAGCTCGTTGCCTCCCGCTGTCTGATGTACGTTGCATTCCATCGTGCCTGGTAGTGAGCTTCATCACTGAGTGAACTGTTCTCTTGGAGATGTTAGGGGTTCATCGGTCATCAGAGGATGGTAGTGCCTAAGCAAAAGCTGGTTGAAATTTTGATTAGAAATTTTTTGCAGTTGGGTTTGAAGGAACTTCATTATGCATGGCAAGAGAGCAAAAAAAGGGAGCATCCCAATAAGGGGCCCCAAGAGAGGTAGTAAGTACATGGCAAGATAGGATTGGAAGAACCCTGTTATGGGATTGGAGGAGCTAGGTTTGAGCAATTTGGTCAATAATTTCTGCAATTTAACAACATTTTTTTCTATCAGCCCAGATTCATTAACATAAGAGCAACATTCCTCTCTGAGGAATAGGCATGTACCCACTTTTTCTGCAGTGAGAAGATCAATTGCCCTTTGGTTCTGTAAAGCCACTTGTGCCAATGAAGTAACCTGGCGCTGCAAGGAGCCCAGAGACTCAGCAGTGGTATCGAGTGCTTCCTGCAGTTTTTGTTGCAGGTCTTTGAATGCCCATAGAGCATGACCTATAGCTCCACCAGAGAGTCCGAGACCCGCCACTGAGGTTGTTAAAGTGAGGCCTACCAGAACCGGCAGAAAGACTGCCCTACGGGTTCAGGAAGGTAGGGCCAACTGTCGGAATTCGGTGGGAGTATACAAAGACAGCTGAGGAACTACAGTAACCAAGAAACAGGTGCCAGAGACATTGATCGTTGAGGTACTTAAAGACCCATTACACCAGAGGAAATGTCCAGTTTGCATAAATGCAGGGCTCGATTGGGTGCTTAAGCTCAAGGAACAAATGGGTAAAGGATTTATTATTGGCAGGTGGAAACAGATGAAAGCAAATAAAGTATTGGTGAAATAACTTTCCCACAGTGGGATACGTGTCACATGTAGGGGTTGTCCTTTCTTAGAGAAATTGTAGGTTTTTGCTGAAATATTTCCTGCCGCTAATGGGACTAAGTGAAGCACAGAGAAAGCACTGAGAAGGAGGCACAGAAAGAGGTGTGGAGTTTAATAATCGAAGAGATTGGTGTAACAAATTGAGCCATGTGTCAGGGGGACCTGAGGGGGTTGAAGGGTCTGAATCCTTTGTGGATGAGCTATGGATAAGATCTAAAAGTTTTGATTCTGACTCCTTAATGTGTTCGACTACCTGGATGGTTGCCTTAGGTGGCATAATCAGGGTGCAGCCAACTGTCATCCACCCTGTGGGTCTGGCTGAGGTTGTCCGAGCATAGACAGCAAACTCAACATAGTCCCAACGTTTGGCCTTGGGGTCAGGTATATCTAAAGTATACCATCCATTGTTATCAGATAAAGAGACTTTATCCCACTTTAGGTAACTAGAAGTCCACACTTTAGGGTAACCAAGTGAGTGGTAAGAATAGCTACCATGTTCATCATGGAACCTGCATGACCAATAGGGGCACCCATTATATATCTCAGGCCACCAATGACAATAGTCTTTTGTTTGATCAAAAAGGAAGCAAATGAAAAGCCAGTTCCAGCTACCAGGGACGAAGGTCCTTGAAGGTGACAATTTTAGGGAAATAGAGGTGCAGTTGTGGATGAAGCAAGTAGTTGCATCCACTGCACGGACCTTCTACACGCCATGTTCTGAGTATCGTTCCTGAAGAGTGAATAAATACATGGTAGGAGAGGAGGGTAAAGACCAGTCCCGATA
Source organism: Callospermophilus lateralis (assembly GCF_048772815.1). NCBI lineage: Eukaryota > Metazoa > Chordata > Mammalia > Rodentia > Sciuridae > Callospermophilus > Callospermophilus lateralis. The sequence goes on along the minus strand of NW_027514369.1, from coordinate 761,574 downwards.
GAGCACAGAAAATAAGCAGAGCACAAAAAACAAGCAGTTACAGAAGATTAGGGTGTTGAGAGAGCCCATTGTGACTTTTTTAAGAGGAATTGGGCTGCATGGAACACCGTGTGAGCCGCAACTTAAATGGGTGAGATGAGTGTGGAGAGCAGGAGTTAATGGGAGGTTCAGGAGGTGATTCTTGGAGTTCCTCTGGGTTGGTCCTGTCGTCAGCAGGTGGGGCCTCCTGGTGATATGGCTTCAACCTAGAAATGTGAATCCAGGGAGTTAGACGGTTGTCTGGTAAGGAGAGTTTGGCGGCAGTGGGGGTACAGAGAATGACAGGATAGGGGCCTTCCCATTTTGGGGCAAGAGTCCCTTTCTCCTCTGGGGTATTATAATATACTAGACTCCCAGGTGTTAAGGGAGGAGTGTTTGGAGAGGACACTGGGTCCGGATGAAGCCAGTCCTGATATTTCCAGAGTTCCGAGCGGAGATGATACAAAAGAGGCAAAGACAAATCTCGGGTGAGAGGTCCTTGTGAAATGACCAACCCAGGGGGTATAAGAGGTCTTCCATACATTATCTCAAAGGGAGACAGTAAAGATGGTTTTTAGGGAGAGCTCTGATTCGAAGCAAATCCAAGGGAAGGAGTTTGACCCAGTCTAAGTTTAATTCCATTGTCAATTTGGTAAGGACTTCCTTTAGAGTACAATTTACCCTTTCCACTTTCCCTGAAGCTTGGGGATAATATGGACAGTGGAAATGCCACTTGAAGGAGAGGGCTTGAGAGACCTTTTGTGTGATTCTAGAAATAAACTCAGGGCCATTGTCATATTGTAGAGAAGTGGGCATACCAAACCTGGGGATGATGTCTGTCAGTAAGATTAAAGCTACAGTGGAAGCCGTTTTATTGGAAGTGGGAAATGCCTCAATCCAACCAGAGAAAGTGTCCACAAAGACAAGGAGGTATTTAGTGCGCCATACTGTGAGCATGTTGGTGAAGTCTACCTGCCAGTCAGCAGTGGGAATGTGTCCCCGGGATTGGTGGGAAGGAAAAGGTTTGGGCCTTAAAGGAGTATAAGTGTTGGTCCACTGACACATCTGACAATTAGAGGCTATATTCTGTAGCATGGCTTTGTCAGAGAGGGTGAGCGAGAAGAAGCTCTGTAAAAAGAGGGTCAAAGACTGAGAATTATAAAGGAATAGAGTATGAAGGAACTTGAAGAGATCCTTGTTCTTACTGGAATAAGTAGGGGCTTCAGATGAGCTGTCTAAAGTGGCCATTATATGTCCCCCAGGGGGTCCATCATTGGAAGTGGTAGCAGCCATTTGTTGCGCCTGGTCAGCTTTGGCATTGCCCTCAGTGATAAGAGAGACGTCCTTCTAATTAGACCTACAATGGACAACTCCCACCTGGGTGGGTAAGTGGGAGGCCTTTATCAGATTGGTTATAAGAGCCGAATTAGTGATCACATTACCTTTGGTGGTAAGTAGGCCTCGCTCCTTTCATATTGCAGCATGGGATAAGATATGGAAGACATATTTTGAATCAGTATAAAGGGTTAGGGATTTGCCTTGTGCTAGAAGGCAGGCACGAGTGGCTACTATAAGTTCAGACTGCTGGTTGGTAGTTCCTGAAGGCAGAGCTTTGGCCTCTATAATCTCAGTGGCTGAAACTACAGTGTATCCAAAGTAATGAGTGCAATTCTGCCTAAAGGAACTGCCATCAGTAAACCAGATAAGGTCAGGCTTGGCTAGTAGTCTCTCAGAAATGGAAGAATGACAGGGGAGGAAATCATCTAAGGTTTCCAACCAATTATGAGTTGGTGTGTTAGACGTGGGAGTCATTGAGAGCAGTGAGGCAGGGTTCTGTGCAGAGCAGGGGAGGAAAGTAATATTAGGGTTTTCCAGAAAGGAAGTGAGGAGTGACAGAACTCTGGATGGAGGAAGGGTTTGAAAGCCCTTATAAGCTAAAAGATCCTTCAAGTGATGTGGGGAGTGGATAGTTAAAGGGGCCCCAAAAGTAAGCTTAGAGGCTTCTTTGTGTAAAATTTGTCCAGCAGCCAGAGCTCTTAAGCAAGGGGCCCACTCACGGATGGTAGGGTCAATTTGCTTGGACAAATATGCCACAGGTGCAAATGTAGGCCCATAGTTTTGACCTAAGACCCCAAGTTCTTGCCTCCCTTTTTCATGGACATATACATGAAATGGTCTTGAAAGATCAGGAAGGTGAAGGGCAAGTGCCTTTAAGACAAGTTGCTGAAGCCTGCGCAAGTGGTAGTTTGGGGAGGAGGCAAGAGATTCACTAGGGGGTCCCTTTGCTAGTTCATACAGGATTTGTATAGAAGAGAATTATTTGGGATCCAGGCCCTAAAATAACCTGCTAGTCCCAGGAATGATAGTATTTTGGCTTTTGTATGGGGCACTGGAAGATCAGAGAGGAGTTGCCTCCTATCCAGTGTTATTTCCTTTTTTCTGGGTGTAAGGCAAAAACCAAGAAAGGTGACAGAAGACTGGGAAACCTGGGCCTTGTGGGGAGACTTCCTATTTCCCTTGTCTGCTAGGAAATTAAGAAGCTGAGCAGTGTGGGATTGAGAGTGTTCCCAGAGGGACTACATAGAAGAAGGTCATGGACATATTGAAGGAGAGTAGAGTCAGGACAGGTCGGGTGAAAGGATGTGAGGTCCTGGGCAAGAACTTGGCCAAAGAGATGGGGGCTATCCCTGAATCCCTGTGGGAGGACAGTCCAGGTAAGCTGATGAGAATGGCGGGTGTGAGAGTCAGTGCAAGTAAAAGCAAAGATATCCTGAGATTCTGAGAACAAGGGAATAGAAAAGAATGCATGTTTCAAATTTAGAACCAAGAAGTGGGTAGTAGTGGCAGGGATCTGAGAGAGGAGGGTGTAAGGGTTGGACACTAGCGGGTGGATGGGGACCACAGAGGAGTAGACAAGGGGAAGGTCTAGAACCAGCCTGTAGGACACGTTAGGTTTCTTAACTGCCAGAATGGGGGTGTTGAAAGGAGAGTGTGTAGGCCTAAGATACCCCTTTCATTATAAATCCTGGATGATGGCTTCTAATCCGAGGAAGGCTGTGGTTGTGAGTGGATATCATGGTTGACTAATATATCTTGAAGGGTCCAGTAAGACAATATGAATAGGACTGCATTTAGCCATAAAGGGTGTAGTTGTGTCCCAAAACTCAGGGTTAACTGGTTTAGATAGTCGTGGGAGAGTGCATGGAGGAGGTGTATCTGCCCCTAGGAACATCATGAGGAAATGAGAGGTAGGAGAGGTGTGGGGTGATATGTGAATGGTGACTTTTAATAGTGAGAGTATGTCCCTTTCCAGAAGGGGAATGGGGCAATGGCTCATAACGAGAAAGGAGTGAGTGAAGGACAAAAGGGATTTTGAGGGAAAATATGTTTACCTCCTACCACGACAATAGGAGTTTTTGAGGGTGTGGTAGAACCCCAATACTCCCTCAAGACCGAAAAAGTGGCACCAGTATCCAAAAGGAAGGTAATGAAGCGTCCATCCACCAGGAAGGTGACCCTAGGTTCTTGATTCTTGATGGTAATAGTCTGGAGGGAAGGCCCAGGGCTCCATCATTCCTCCTCTGCCAAGCCCAGGAGAGGCTGGGGTTGCCGGGTGGCTGACCAACCTCCCTTCCGGGTTGTTGGGCAGTCTGCCCCCCAGTGTCTCCTTTGATGGCATGTTGGGCAGGGGTTGTAGGGTGTTCTCGGCGAAGGACAATCCTTACCACATTTGAAGCAAGCTCCAGGGGGTGTCACATTGGGACGGCGTGGTGATGGCCTTCTCTGAATGACCTGGGCCAACATTTGGAATTTGGCATTTTCAGCTCTCTGCCTATGGCATTCACTTTCATCCTCTCTACCATGAAAAACCTTTAAAGAGACAGTGAGGATTTCGGTCTGAGGAGTAGCAGGGCCCTGTTCAAGCTTTTTAAGCTTGGCTTTAATGTCAGAGTATTTTTGGGCCAGAACATATGTCATTAAGAGATGACGGCCATCAGGGGTTTCTGGGTCGAGTTATGTGCAGTGTTGAAGGGCCTTGGTTAGTCTATCCAGGAATTCTGAAGGTGTTTCCTCCTTCCTTTGAATGACCTCCTGCACCTTTTTAAAGTTAACAGCCTTGTGGGTCGCCTTTTTCAGGCCTGCCAAGAGGCAGGATGTAAAAAGGTCATGAGTCTGTAAGCCTTCAGGGGTGTTGTAATCCCATAGGGTTCCTGCTCTGGGACAGCATGAGAGCCCGTGGGGTGGTCAGGATTGGTCCTATGATTTTCATCAGCATGGGCTTGGGCTAGCTCCCAGACCCATTGCCTTTCCTCGGGGAGAAGTGTATTCGCCAAGAGCATGTATATATCATGATGAGTGAGGCTATATGCTTGCAGGACCCATTGAAACTCCCGAATGTAAGTGGTGGGTTTAGTGGTGATTGAGCCTAACTTGCTCTCTAGCTGAGTAATGTCTGACCTGGAGAAGGGCACGTGGACTCTGATGACACCCTCGGGACCAGCTACCTCACGAAGGGGTGCGATTGTCTTAGGGGTGGGAAGGAGTCCTTTAGACCTGGTAAAAGGAGGACTGAGAGAGGCAGGCGGAGGACAGGAAGGAGAGGGAGGGGAAGGGAGTGTCTCTTTGGAAGAGGAGGAAGTGGAGCAGGCAGAAGAGGACGGAGGGGAGGGGGATAAAATGGAAGGCTGAGGATCCATGGAATCAGGCAGAGGATGAGGAGGGTATTGCAGAAGAGAAGGGGCAGATGGGGCTGGGGAGAAGGTGGGGGTTCATCTGCTGGGTTGAATGAGGAAGAATCTGTGAAGTCAGAAGTAGAAGTAGGGAAAGAGAGGGGATTGCAAGCAAGGAGGACCTGAGGGGGAGGGCAGGAGGAGCAGAGACAAGGTGCTGTGTGGGAAGGCTAATACCTTCAATGCAGGGAATCTCCCTCCACTTTTCCAGACGCTGGCAGTAGTTAAAAAGGTCCCAGGGGAGGTTTGGATCTAAGGAGCCTTCTGGAGGCCAATGATTGCCATTATCCAGTGGATATGGAGGCCAATCTTGGTGTACAGAATTTAATTAAAAGTTTGGGCTTGATGTCTGGTGTGAGGGAGAGTGTGCCCAGATTTTTTATTAAACATTTGAGAGGTGAGGCTTCAGGTACAGATGAAGAGGTGCCCATTGTCACAGGGAGAGATGGAAGAGAGAGAGAGAGAGAGAGAGAGAGAGAGAGAGAGAGAGAGAGAGAGGGAGAGAGAGAGAGAGAGAATAAGAGTAAGCGAGAGAGACAAAGAGAAAACACGAGCTGGAACGGCTTCCAGGAAATTCAGGGCGAATGGGGGTCACGTGGGTGTCCCCAAAATGACCAGCTGTCGCGAGGAAATACAGAGGGTACTACCTGGTCGTCACCAGTGAAGTGCGATCTGGAAGACCCAATGGGTTTGGAGCCATGGGCAACCTGACGTCAGGAAAGTTTTCGAACGCAGCTGAAGAAGTCAGTAATGAAAACAGAACTCCAGCTCCAGCAGAATGCAGTTCTAGGACGGGAGTTCAGTTTTCCCTGAGCAGAGAGGCAGCTTCAGCCAGACACAGCAGCCCTGCAGGAAACAGCAAATCTAGCCGGCAGCAGCAGTGGCAGCAAAGGAGGAAAAACCACAGAACCTCTCGTGTAAACTCAGAACCCTCATGCCCCAAAGGGAAACGGATCACTAGAGGGTCCACTGTGACCAGTAAAGGTCTTGGTGGGAGGAATTCCCTCTCCCCTACCGGGCGTCTAGAGTGTGCTGGACGATCAGGGTCACAAAACTAGCGGTAGCCCGAAGGAAGTTGGCGAGCCGGGGTCAGGGGAAGCTTACATACATCAGATCAGTGGTGAGTGCAGGAAGCTGGCATCTGAAAAGAGCGGACCAGGACGGAGTGTCTGGGCGGAACGGGGGACGGGGCTCTTGTTGGAAAGAGCTCACCCATATCCTCAAACGGGGCACCAGAATGAAAGAACACCCCACTCAAAGGCACTTCGCCGGGAGAATTCCAATTTTATTGCAAAAAGCTGTGTGCTTATATAGAACTAAGGAGGAGATGAAAGGACTTAGATAAATGGCAGGCAACCCGTTTATTGGCAAGTTCTTTCAGATATCAGCTCCGGAGCCCAGGAGTTAGTTCTCATTGGGGTTAAGGTTCCCCGCCAGCGAGATTTGAAATTGGCACCAGTGGGAGAGTTCACCCGGGCGGGAACTTTTCGCGCCACTTCAGAAAAGAAGAAGGTAGGAAGAAGAAGTCCTTAGGCGCCATGTTGGGGTTTTTCTCTGGGGTACGGCTGCCGTTTATACTTTTTCCAACAATGAGTATACCAGACAGTGCCTTGATTGACTGGTTTTCATGAAAATGGTGTTTAACAGAGATGCCAGAAAGTTGGATCCTGCTGAGTAGTGGGCCTAGAGCAATGGTGGGCAGGTGTGTGATAAAACATCTGTGGTGGGGCCATGTGGATCTGCCATAGGCTTCCAAATGGCTTGTCACTGACATGGTCAAACCAGCAGACCCTTATATGTAAAGGCATCTTGTTATATGGAGAGGTTTCAGGACGCTGTTCAAAATCAGGTTGCTATAGTCAAGGGGGCAAGCTATGTGGGATAGAAGCCTGGTTCTTGTATTCTCCTGCAGACCCTGACTCACCACACGTGACAGAACTCCCTCCCGTACTGTGTTCCATTTAAACTTCTTGTATTTCGTGAAGCAAGTACCAAACTTCCAGTGCAGCAGGAAAAAACACCACGAAAATAGAGGATGACCATATGGCTTCACAGTCCACATGGGGAGACATTTAGCCCCCAGGGGCCACAGTTTACCTACAAAGGGAGAATTCAGCAATGCTGCCTCATGTTCATTGGGAAAAAAAGAAACAATGTCCACCAGGTCACATAGATGCAGACCCAGCTTTTATGGTCTCACTAGAAAGGAAGCTAAAGCTCCTGACAACAACATATATTTCAAGTGCCCAACCTCACAGAGAGTTTCCCAAGAAGTCTCTAGGCCAGCAGAATTCCATTTTTGTGGAGTGGTTACCCTGTCCCTTACTTTTGAAAACTCCTCTACCACTTCCAAGATTGTGAACTCCTGATTGTTTTCCATTCCAGATATGTATTCACGGAATTTCTAACTCTTTTCCTCTAATTGTTTCTTACTTGGGGCGAAGGTATTGTCAAGACATTGTTCTGGATAAGAGTGGGAAGATTTTTGTGTAGCACATATTTACATACACATTGGATACATTTTGCAATTTTTCATTCGAAATACTGAAACTCTGACACTAACCCATACCCTACTAGACTCTGACTACTAATCCTAATATGATGGAGAAAAATAACCCAAACAGAATAGAAATACAAGCAGTTCAGAGGAGGCATGGTGAATAGTTGGTCTTGCCTTTTGCATGATATAGGGTAGGAGTTATAAATCTTGTCAATTTTTTTCTTGAAATTGTTCTCCATGTGTTTTTAAAGTTAACACACATGTGAATTCCTGTCTCTCATTTTCTGTAGCCAATTCAGCACATGTATTTTTATATGCACATACAAAATCCTACCTGGAATACACGTACATTTTTGTGAGGTGGCTAACTTGGCAGATAGAAAGTATGAGAAGAAATCACTCCTCCTAAATGCTTTTGGAACTGAAAATTCAAACTATGAGTGAGCTTTTTAGTTGAGCAACATTATACATAAATCCATGTTCAGTAAAATTAATATTTTTGGATCTGTGAATGATATATATTTCATGATGAATTTTGATTGGCATATATTTTCTACTTTCCAATGTATTTGTGTGTGTGTGTATATATATATATATATATATATATATATATATATATATATATATATACACTCTAGATTTTTCAAAATATGAAATACATGTGTCTTATTATACACTCCCTAAATTCACTAATGTTCATGTATGTGGTTTTATAATCAACTTTTCATAAGATTATTTTCAGAAACATTCATCCACCTGAAATACATATTTGTTTTCTAGTACTGAAAACTTACGTCAGTGAATGGTGCAAACAAATCCTTATATTTCTACAGTAACTGACCCACTTTAACATCAATGCTAGTAGATTCCTATGGGACATGATGTGTATTTTGACGTTCAATTTTATTCAACACTGGTACATTTCTATTTCTTCAGTTTTTGTACATCATAAAATGTACATTTCATCCACAAGTTCACAAATTTAAAGACATTTGTAACACATTCAATCACTTCCTGCTTCAGAACACATATATTCCTACTTGTTTTTGACTGCTCATTTCATGAGACTTCTTTCCAAACACATTATTTTCGATTTCCATAATCAATTTTGAAGCAAAACTCACACAGATTTTATGATAAACTACAACCCTAATATTACCATTAGATGTATAACTGGTTGGAATGAATGTATGTATATCAATATAAGATTTGCTATGTATTTTGAGATATTAATTTATTCCAATTTGTAAAGTTGGAAAAAGTTATATTATTTATTCACAGTATGGTCTATTCAATCATTCTCTCTATATTCATACACACATGGTACACCTATTTGTGCCCCCAATACTAATTTATACCTCTTCAAAATATTGCTCCCAGAAATGGTGCAAGAAATACTCATGTCACCTGATCTACATATACATTTTATCACAGTAATATTCTGGCAAGAAAATGCAAAGTCACACTTACGATTGTACCAAAGCCTAAATGGAATATGAGTATGGATTATAAAAATCACCCGTGTCCAGGTTGGCTAATGCTCTCAAATGTCAATCCTATTGGTGACTACATATGTGTTTCTTCCTAAGATTATATATTCAACTTCAAGCCTGCTGAAAATGTCTAATCCAATCAATCACTTTATCATTTGCCTGATTTCCTATGTCTCTATTGATATCTGCTTTCCTACATATTTTCCCCAATTCATCATTGTGACCAACTCTTCACATGTGCTGACATTTACATTTTCTCTCTACCTGAAACCGTATTGCTAAAGAACTTTTTTTTCAAATCCTATACTCACTCTTTTTTTCTAATTCTACCAACTATCTTCCTAATCCTACCAACTATCCTTTTTAGACTGGATGTTCTCTTCGACATTCAATCATCCAAGTACAAGGTCCTATACCATTGTGTATAGATTTATCTGAGACACATGTGCAGAACATAATTCAAAGCTAAGTATCCCAATCAAGGATCCAATGCCCTTCTGGGCTTCAAATCTTACCTAGATTTCTGTTTTCATACATATATTTCACCTCTATATATACTTACAAATATCGCAGGTTCCCAATACCATTATTCATCCAGCAGAATGATTCCTAACCCAAATCAAACATGTTATTAACCCTAACCATACTCTTTGCCCTCCATCTAACTTTACAGAAGAGCAGGGACAGAGTTGGTCTTACAATACAGGAACATAAGAGATCTTCCACCTGCTGAGAACCTCAAAGGTCCATGCAGAAATGAACCCTGGGGAAGATAGAGGAAGCTATGAAGGACCTGAGAGAGCAAAAGTCATCTTCCACGACAAACAACCTCGTCAGGATGAATGGGTGTGTCTGAAGCAATCTCTCTCTTCTTAATGTAGAGAAGATGGACCAAACCAGGCCTGTGTGGAGAGCTGCTTCCGGGTGCTATGTTTGATATACCATTCTAACTTGTGAAAGTGTCACAGGAAGTAGGGGCAGCCTCCATCTATTGGGACACTTGGAAGCAAATGTTAGGAAAAAGTGATTGCCTAGGCAGTGACCTCATTCAGTTCCAGAAGGAAGTGACCTACATCACTTTTTTGGTGATGGAACTCTCTGAACTTGGGATCCAAAAAGCCAGGCACCCAGAGGCAGTCCCAGTCCCAGTCCCAGTGGTCTCACATGATTGGATTTACCAAGGACAGAGTCAGTCTTTCTTGGTAACTACTGATGTGAAGATGGCCAAATGCCAAGAGAGCTCTGAAGAGGGGCCTTTCCTGAGAAAGCAGGTAGTGGCTCACCACTGGCACCTGACAACTTCACATTGTTGGCAAGGAGACCAGATCTGAGATAGGATAGCCCATTTTGGGGGAACATAGTATGGCCCATCAGTCAGAGGACACTCCGGATAGTTACAGACCTACTTGGGGGAAGGCGGTGACTTTGTGGGTGTGCGTGTGAGTTTGTGGTTTTGTCTCATGATGTGGGAATAGGTAGGAAAGTCGCTTTGTTTGGTTTGGATTGGATCGTTTCTAGTAAGTCTTTTGATAAGGCGAGTGTTTTTATGTCTGTTTATCCCACTGTATCTGTGGTTGTAGATATTAGAAAAGAGAATGCATCAATGGATGTTTCCTGTCTTGTAGAAAGCTTCACAGCATTCATCCTGCCCAATTTATATATGGACTGTGGCTTGCCTTATAATGGGCAACAACTACTATCTTCCTAAGTTCCTGTTTTCTTCTTGAATTCGGGCCACTCTCCAGAATAGGCTCATGGTTTGGTGTCCACAATATGTACCACCTCCAGGCTCTGTGACATGGCCACGTACTGGATAGCTGAAGGGAATGGGATCATCTCAGAAAACTCAGATATCATTCGAGAAGCCCTGCTTTGGGCCATTTGCTTACCTATTGTTCTGTTGCCCTGAATGTCAGAAACGTCTTTGTCTCAGTCCACCCCTTTGTGAAGCCTGAAAAAATGGTTTTCAATGGAAATTAATGGGCATCACCTGTAGCTCTTTGCTTAATTGCTTTGGAAAGGGATGTGTCTGCATCAGACTCGTGGCAATGTGTGAGGCTGTTGCATAGATTCTCAGAACCTGATGGATCTAAAGAAAGATTACATGTGTGCTTCCAAAACCAAAATGGCCAAAAAAGCAGTCATTGTGGACGAAGTCTCACGCCTTCCTCTGTAAGGTTCCTGACCTCCATCAACTGAAAATAGGGATCCTTTGTGTCAAATGAGTTCTTCAAACCCTGCAGAAGATAGCCCATAGGTGCTTGGGTTTTCTCATGATTCCAATTCACATAAAGAATATATACCCGAGAGTCAGTAGGCCTCAAATTCGGGAAGCAGAGCAGTATTTATGGCAGGCCTATTTGATCACTCCTGGTTCTCAGGAAGGGTGTCCAGGCAACCCTGACTTTAGGCAAATGAGGGGCAAGGGAGGTTATTTTGTACACTGTCTTGGACTGATCCCCTCATGGAAACCTCGAACCACAGGTTATGATGAGTGTCTATATGGAAGAAGATGAGGGCCTTGTGGGAGTGCTTTGGTTTTAATTGTGGTCATTTGTGTGGCGGTTGGAAGTGATGACTGGGTCTACCTGGGCTTGAACTCTGGTGTGATTCCCCTTAAAGTCTGAGTTCTGGAACTGATCTCAGAGAAATATTGCCATGAACTGTGTTCAGATTTTAGGAGGCCACGCATGGGATTCGCCCTCGGAAACTGAGATCAAGGACAGGGTGGCTTTCCACAGAGCCTTGGAATCTCAGCTAGGATATCACATGATTTTATTCTGAAAGATTTGGCAGCCATAGTTGAGAATCAGAACACTCTTGGACGTCACATTGAAGACCTCTATGGGCCTGGCTTCATGTGACCTTTTGAAGACTCTATGGGAAGACTTGCCTGTGAGAGTTCTCCAGAGCTTTCATTGAAATGAGCTTCCTCACCATTTAATGGTTCCTGAATGAACTGAAACCCACAGTGTCTCCAACTTCATCCATGAAAAATGGCTAGATAAATACAATGAAATTTTTGAAATTCTAATAATCAGGTGGCACTAGAGAACCTTTGGATGTCTTGTTGCTGATCATTAGTGTACAAGAGAATGCCACGATTGACCGGGTTTCATGAAAATGGTGTAGAACAAAGATGCCAGTAAGTTGGAGCCTGCTGAGTAGTGGGCCTATTGCAGTGGTGGGCAGGTGTGTGATAATACATCTGTGGTGTGGCCATGAGGATTTGCCATTGCCTTCCAAATGGCTTGTGACTGACATTGTGCATCCAGCAGAACCTTCTATGTAAAGGCATCTTGTTACATGGAGAGGTTCCAGGGAAAAGTTCAGAGTCAGATTTCTATGTACAAGGGGGCAAGCTCTGTGAGATATAACCTGGTTGTTGCATTCTCCTGCAGACCCTGACCCACCACAAGTGACAGAACTCCCTCCAAAACTGGGTCCCAGTTGAACTCTTTGTATTTCATGAAGCAAATACCAAACTCCCAGTGCAGCAGCACGAAACACCACGAAAAGTGGAGGATGAAAAAATGGCTTCACAGTCCACACGGGGAGACACTTAGCACCCAGTGGCCACAGTTTACCTACAAAGAGAAAATTCAGCACTGCTGCCTTATGTTCATTAGAATACAAGAAACCATGTCCTCCAGGTCACATAGATTCAAACCCATCTTTGATGGTCTCACTAGAAAGGAAACTAAAGCTCCTTACAATAACATATATTTCAAGTGCCCAACCTCAGAGGAAGTTCCTCAAGAAGTCTTTAGGCCGTCAGAGCTCCATGTTTTTGGAGTGTTAATTGTTAGACCACGACACAAGAAAAGACCACTGACTCTAATTAAAATCATATTAAATTAATCTTATTATTTCTACCTTTCATGCTGCCTCCCCTCCCAAAACAGCCGGAACAAGACAGCAACCCCAGCTTTCCTACAGCCCAGCTTTATAGCCCAGAAAGTTACACAAAAGGGGTGTTACAGATAACAGAACTCTGACAAGCATCACACTAATGGTAGTTTAGGTTTTTTTTGCTGTCCCTACATCAGAATTCAGAGGACCATTAGAGCCTCAGAGAGGGATGTTGTCTGGCCAGAGAAGGCAAATATTTATGATGTGTCACTAAAGTTTCAGAGAGGGCTGCTATCTGGTCAGAGAGCCGGGCATGCGTGAGTTCAAGGCACGGGCAGGCATTTCAAGCAGGTTCAGAATTTGCAGTAATTTATGGTAAAGACAAAATTACCTTTTCATGGCTTTGTGGCAAGATGGCTCTCAATTTTAATAAAAGATCAGGTTGGGTCTATCATTTCCCCCTTTTCTCTGTGTCCCTTTCAAATCTTTAATAGATTAGGGGAAGAGCACTGAGGAAATTTTAATCCCTCAGGTAAGATTCTCCAAATTTTTAGAACTTACCCAAAACCGATCTCCCTGATTTTACCAGACTTAATTAATTACTTATATTGATAGTCTACTTATCTTTCTCTCCATTGTTGTAAGAAGAGTGGCGTCAATCATTATTTCTTCTTCTGACCTGAGACAGGGTGAAGTGAGTGGGCATGGCGTGAGGGACATGAGTTGCCTTTTATAAGTCAGTTGGGGGACATGAGTTGCCTTTTAGAAGTCATTTCGGATTGAAGTCTGGTTGGGGAAGAACAGGTTGTAAAGTCATCTGGGGATGGGTTCTTCTATGAGAGAAACAAAAACCATGAGTACTGAATAAATGTTGCAGCAGCAGGAACATGTTACTGTATAGAAGTTTCCTCACCAGTCTTTAATATCCCCAGTTATCAGGACTATCAAATTAATATTTAACTTTTAGTGTTACAGTTGTCCTTCCCCATAAGATACAGTTTAACAATGTAATGTCATCTGATCTTGTAAAATCCTTTTTCTAGTATGACCTCTGCGTCTAATAGAGAAACCTTTAATTCTGTTACTCAGGGCTGGATAATCGTACTAGCAAACACCAAGCCTACCTGTGTTGGTTAGAAATATCTGCAGGCCTTAAATTAAAAATTTCTGCCTGTGGCAGCTCTTCTTGATAGTCTCTTTTTATAAGTATCAGGCATTCCTGTCTGAGAATCCTTCTTTGTAGCCTCCAGTCTTACTTATTTTGGGAGGCTAAAATAAAGTGCATAACTTAAAATATTATTATTATTATTATTATTATTATTATTATTATTATTATTTAAAATGCCCAGGAATGGCTGAATTTTCGTCTTAACTGTCTTTCCAAAGTGTTTAAGATGAAGCAGTCAAACGGATTTTTGTTTCTATCTATTGTTAACAGTCAGCTGAGCTTTATGGGAGTCAATTCTGGAAAAATGAGAGCACATTTTCAATTCTGCTAGTGCCATTTGCGCTAGGTGGGTCCAGGTCTTGCTTGACCATTTATCTTCCCTCAGAAGCATCAGGGATATCTCCTTTCTCTGATGACTCTCCTCTTCATAACAAATGCACTGATTGGCTTTCTGTTCTCCAGTGGTCTCATTAATCTCCCTGATCAGGAGGTTATGTGGCTCAGAGTTGCAAAGCTCTTTAGAGAAGTGCCCTGTTCCCTGGATTCAGATTGACTCAGAGGGTAAGAGCCAAATATTGGTTTTCTTGGCCCTTTTCATTTAACTTTAATTTTAAATCCTAATCTTAAACATCCAGCAAATTAATTTAACAGCCTTATATTAAGAGTACTGGACTTTAATGTCTATAACTTTATAATTATCTTTTTATTAATTGGGATCTGTATTATTCTGTCTGTATTGTAGGTGATGACTTATTATCTTGAATAAACCCATGTTGTGTTCTTAAAGCAACACATTTGTAAAACACTAACAGGGAATCTTTAGATAACTTATAAGAAAATTTCAACTAAAATTAACAAAAGTAAAAATACTTAGTTCGTGTAATAGCTACCCTAAATTTTTTGGCTGAGTATTACATTATATCCCCTGTTTGAGATCCTAGGAATCTTGACATTTTTTATGTTTTTAACATAACTTTAAAGAAATATTTTCTGACGTACTTGTTTCATAGTCATTCTCACATATAGTAAGATGGGACACACAGCCTTATCTCAGGTAAGGCAGGGCTCTTTATAAATCTTAAGCATTTTAGTTCTAAAGCTGATCTTTATTTTTTTTTTTTTTGGTTTGGGGGTCTGGGAAGATCTACTCCTTAAGAAACTAATAGTTCATACTCAGGATTGGTTTTTGGTAGGAAAAATTATGATAAACATGGATTATTAGAATTACTTTATAATTTGGAAGGGTTTCTAGAAAACAGTATACCAGATCTGTAAGTTTCTATGTGAGGAGCCTCTAGGTCATTGTGGTGTTTGTGAACTTCCATTTTAGTGTACTGTGGCCAAGGTCAAAATGTACAGACAGTGAAGGTGTAACCCATCAACTTCATCTTCAGACACTTGCAAAATAGTTCCCAATTTCAGGTTTGGCTCTATGAGCAAGTGAATGTGCAGGTTGAGGGCTCAATCATTGGTTTTAAGAAGTATATGAACCTCTCATCAGATGATGCAGAAGAAATTGATTTAAAACAAAGTAAAGAACAGAACTGGGTCACTGTGTACCAAAAGGAGACAATATTACTCTGCTACCAAGTGTCTCTAACTAGAAATGATCAATGAAGTCATGAATTATTGAGAAGGCAGTTTTGTTTTTTTAGGTGTTTTTGTTTAGGAGTATAATCCTAAAGTATTTGTTTATATTGCTTTGATTACCCTTTTGTTATTACCAGATGACAATAATGGTATGGGGTTGTTTTAATTAAAAAGTAAAAATTAAAAGCAACATTGACAAAGTTTACATAAATTGTTTGTGGTCTCATGAACATTAGCTAACACCATATGATATCACATTTAAAACATGAATTAAAGAAAGCCTGAAAGTTTTCAACTTTTACATAGATTAGGCTCTCATTAACTTAAAAATACATTTAAATTGTTCCACAATGTAAAAAGTAACATAAAACTTTACATATCTTATTGATAACAGGTAAATAAATCTCCAATATATTTTTTTACCATACAACTTCAGAACACCAGCTTGATATAATGCTCTTTTAAAGTTTCTACCTTACAGACTTGCATACCTGTAAGATATGAAAACATTAACAGCATCACAATTACATTGATGTTTCTACATTAACCAAGTTTAGCTTTTAAAGAAATGGCAGTACAATGCTCTAAAATAACAGTTCTGATTTAATAAGTTTTTTAATTTTTATGGTTCCTTGCTCTAGAAAAAATAAAACTTAATAAACACAATGTTATGGGTAAACTTATGTTTCAAAAAATTTTTGTCTCATTAACACATGACTGATTTTTAAAACCTTATATACAGTTTAGTAAAAACTTATACAGACCTTAGTAAATGAATCAGATTTCTAACAAAAGTACTCACGAATGAGTAATCCCATATCAAATTTACTTTACTTATTTATCAAAATATTAGAGAAATGTATTGAACAGTGTAAACCATTTTTATGTTGAAGAAAATGTTCTAGAACCAAGGCACATTAGACGTTTTGTAGATATTAATATTTTATTAGATTTTTGAACACCTAGAAAAATTTGTAAGCTTAAATTTAAAAACATTTATTTTTATCTGTTTATCCGATTTAAATTGAAACATTTAAACCACGTGAACTAAAGATCTTTGGATCCACTTTTTAAAATTTGTTTTTATGAGCGCTTTTTTTAATGAGCGCTCCTTATATATGTTAATTTGTGTATCATATATATGATATACGGATATATGTCTATATAGACAGACAACACATAACAAAATTGTGCACACATAATAATAGTAAAGGCCTTGTAGTTTTTCACAGGTTAAATATCTATTGCAATGTTTCAAAAAGTCCACAGTTGGTCAAAGATAGAACTGATCAGAAAAACATTAACCTAGGTCTGTATGCTCAGAATCATGAGCTCAAATATAATAAAGTATCTAAGGAAAACAATAAGAGTCCTAGAAAAAATGACTGGCCAGTAATTAGTAAATACCATACAATTTACTTTTTTTTCCGTTAGGCATCAAATCAGTCACCTACTAAGCTTGCAGGCTTTTTTCATTTGCATTTCAACATGAGTCATGGCTGAGGTCTGGAAGGAGCAGGAAAAAAACTGCTATTCTGAGCAGACACCTCAGGCCTAAGGCATATTAACCATAATTTTCCGGTTGGGGTGTTGAAAATTATGATACAAGTTCAAGATACAATTCACAAAATTTTATGTCTTTACATCTTATTTTGTCAACAGATACCATACTATGGTTTACTATCCTTGTCCAAATTAATGCACTGGTACACACAGTGACATTTTCTCTGGCTACCGAATTCAAAATTGGTTAAAAAAAAAAAGTGAATGATTGGGATGTTACTTGCCAACTTGGAAGTAGAGTTCTTCAGTTTTCCATCCTAAGTATTTAAGTTCTCTGGCATGAATTACCTGAAATCTTAAACTAAACAATGACCTAAACCCGACTTTTAACTGCAAGATTGTGCAATGCTTCAAAAACCCATTCAGATACCAGTTTTTTTTATGATAAAACATCATCATTTAGACACACATTCAGCTAAGATCATTCCCAAGAAAAAATTTATAATATCAACACATTATTGCACATGTCTTAAAGGACCAGAAACAAAGACACAAGGCAGACAGAAAGGAGGTAGAGACTATGGTTGTCAGACAGAATCCTTTAAACCAGAGGAGATAAGAGAAAAAATCTACTACACCAGTGGCACCACGGGGGGGACTAGATGTTTTAACAGAGGGGCAACCTGAAATGTAAAATAAAGTGTCTATATGGTGACTTTACTGAATTTAGTGTCCCCTTTTTCTTTTTCTCTTTTTTAACAAGACAGAGGTGGCATAATCCTTACAGTGCACGGAAGGAAGGAGGGTATTCCCTGAATCAACAGGGCTTTGGCAGCTGCTGGGGGTCCCTCAGTCCCTCCTTTTACTTACAGGATTAGCTCCTCTGGTTCAGTTCCACCCCAAGCAAGCTCCATCTCCTAACATTTCAGTAGACAGCTGTCACAAAGTTCTGGGGCGGAGGGGGGGTACCAAATTTGTAACTTAAAGTTCGGTTCCTGACCTAGAAGCCAATTTATACCAATTAAATAATGAGGAATGGGTTCTGAGAAAAAGAAAAGGGGAGGCTAATTGCTTTGCTAACAAAGGAGAAACACATGGGACTCTGCCAAATGTTGTGACTCTCTTGATCTGGAGGGACAAGGGGTTTTAAAGGAGTTTCACTTGTTAACCTGGGAGATACTCAGTTCTTAGGTCCCCAGCAGGCATTGCCCTCTGCAATGGTTGTGCTCCAGGCAGCCAGCTAGGGGCTTCTATCATCCTGCTAAACAAAGGGGGGTAAAGTTCATCGCAGTTCCTTAAAACACAGTTCAAACGGGTGTCAGGCTTACTCTATTACCCATTTTCACGTCCAATATCCTTAAGTTTTTACAACCAAAATCACACAACAAAATGAACAAAAGCAAACAAACAAACAAAAAAAAAATAGAACGCAGAACAAAACACACACACACACACAAAAAGAAAAACAGAAACCCGGCGCCTAAACAGAAAAACAGTGGTACAGTGCAACATCTTGCTAAAGCTCCAGGGTAGGAGTGCGTGCGTGCCCGTCGGCACCTCTCTACACTTCCAGAGGAATTTCCTACAGAACAGAACAGAGGACAGAACGATTCTTGTTACTGTCCTGGACAGGAGTATATGTGAGCCTCCCCAGGCCACATCTCTGTCATCAGAAGAGATCTCCCTTAACCGGATATCAGATGTTATAAAGGCGCCACTTACCTATGGAGGCCTCCTCCATCAGGTGCTTGCTAATAGTTTTAGTGCAGAGGTTCACTGCAATGCTCCCGGGACTAAAGGCTCTCTTCCTAATATAGAGAAGATGGACCAAACCAGGCCTGAGTGGAGAGCTGTTCCTTGGTGCCTATGGTTGATATACCATCCTAATTTGCGAAAGTGCCACAGAATGTAGGGTCAGCCTCCTTTTCATGGTACTCTTGGAAGCAACTGTTTGGACAAAGTGGTTGCCAAGGCAGTGACCTCATTCAGTTCCTGAAGGATGCGACCTCACCTCACTTCCTTGGTAATGGAACTCTCTGAACTTGGGATCCAGGAAGCCAGGCACACAGAGCAAATCCCAGTCCCAGTCCTAGTGGTCTCACTTGCTTCGATTTAGCAAGGACAGAGTCAGTCTTTCTTGGTACCTACTGATGTGAGGATGGCCAAATGCCAGGAAAACTCTGAAGAGGGGCCTTTTTTGAAAAAGCAGGTAGTGGCTCACAGCTGGCTCCTGACCACTTCACAGAGTTGGACAAGGAGACCAGATCTGAAACAGGACAGGCCATATCGGGGGAACACAGTATGACCCAGCAGTCAGAGGACACTCTGGAGAGTGAGAGACCTACTTGGGGGAAGGAGGTGACTTTGTGGGTGTGGATGTGTGTTTGTGGTTTTGTCTCATGTTCAGAGAATAGGTAGGAAAGTCGGTTTGTTTGGTTTGGAGTGAACTGTTTCTAATAAGTTGTTGGACAAGGCGAGTGTTTCTATGTCTGTGTATCCCACTGTGTCCGTGGTTGTAGACATTAGAAAAGAGAATGCATCAATGGATGTTTCCTGTCTATTAGAAAGCTTCCCAGCATTCATCCTGCCCAATTAATGAATACTCTAGGGCTTGCCTTATCAATGGGCAACACCGGCTATCTTCCTAAGTTCCTGTTTTCTTCCTGAATTCTGGCCACTCTCCAGAATAGACTCATGCTTTTGTGTCCACGATATGTAGCACCTCCAAGCACCGTGACATGGACATGTACTGGATAGCTGAAGGAATTGGCAAGAATCTCAGAAAACTCAGATACCAGTGTGACCAGGATAGTCTCAGTGGAGAAACCCTGCAATTGGCCTTTTTATTACCTATTGTTCTGTTGCCCTGAATGTCAGGAAGGTCTTTGCCTCAGGCCACGCCTTCGAGATTCCTGAAGAAAAGAGTTTTCAAACGGAAATGAATGGGCATCACCTGTGGCTGTTTGCTTAATTCCTTTGGAAAGGGATGTGTCTGAATCAGCCCTTTGGCCCTGTGTGAGCCTAGAGCTTAGATTCTCAGCACCTGATGGATCCAAATCAAAATGGCCAAAAATCAGTCATTGTGGATGAAGTCTCTCGCATTCCTCCATAAGGTTCTTAACCTCCCTCAAGTGAGAATAGGGATCCAATGGGTCAAATGAGTTATTCAAAGCCCTGCAGATGCTAGCCCATAGGTTCTTGGGTTTTCTTATGAATCCAATTCAAATAAAGAATCTAAACTGACAGTCAGTAGGCCTCAAATTGGAGAACAGAGCTGTGTTAACGGCAGGCATATTTGATCACTCCTGGTTCACAGGAAGGGTGTCCAGGCCACCCTGACTTTTGGTAAATGAGGGGAAAGGGAGCTTACTTGGGACACTGTCTTGTGCTGCGCCTCTCATGGAATCCTCCTGCCAGAAGTTATGATGAGTGTCTATATGGAAGAAGATGAGTGTCATGTGAGAGTGTTTTGGTTTTAACTGCGGTCATTTGTGTGGAACTTGGAAGAGATAACTGGGTCCAACTTGGCTTGCACTTTGGTGTGATAGAGACTGTGTTTTGGAACTGACCTCCGAGAAGGTACAAGGTCCTATGACATTGTATATCCATATTTCTGGGACATCTCTACAGAACGTAATTCAATGCTAAGTATACCAATCAAGGGCCAAATGAACTTCTGGACTTCAAATCTTAACTAGATTTCTGTTTTCATATTTATATTGAAAGGTTAATAAAATAGATACTTGTCATATCCTGTTTTTCTGTATGCTTAACAAAACACCATTGAAATCTTGAGAACTGTTTACTATTCTTGTTCCCAGAATGTGCTGTCCCAAACTGCCAAACTGCAGAATGTACTCCGTCAACCAGTTGCTCGCAAACTGACACTCGCCATTACCCATCAATAAATTTCTCTCCCTGCCCTCTCCAAGAAAAATATATAACCATTTCTTAAGCTGTTCTCAGGGCTCTCTGCTCTGTTCAAGTGATCTCTGAG
Organism: Callospermophilus lateralis; assembly: GCF_048772815.1. Lineage (NCBI taxonomy): Eukaryota > Metazoa > Chordata > Mammalia > Rodentia > Sciuridae > Callospermophilus > Callospermophilus lateralis. The sequence continues at coordinate 740,723 of NW_027514369.1, read as the reverse complement.
CCCTTCATGCCGGACTCCCAATAAACCCTTTGCTGTTGCATGAGACAGTCTCTTAGTGGTCTCTGCCGCAGATGCTCGCCCAACCTTTACATCTGGTGGCCCTAGCAAGATCTGGAAGCTGCAGACAAAATACCCCCAACGGGCTCCTCTGGGGGTAAATAAGGCCCATCTTTCTCGTTTCAGGCTTCAGGTTAGGGTATGGCAAAACGGCTATTGGTAAAGAGCGTGAGCTCTCTCCCATGGTGGCTGACACACATGTCACAGAGCCACAGGCCATGTCCCTGGGGGATAGACTCGGGAAATCGTGGAACAATAGTCTCCTCGACTCAGTGATATTTTGTTTCTGATTCGGTATTGCAAGCCCTTCAGGTTTTGCCGACTAGTCAGTCCTGGTCTCAGTATTGGACGTCCATTGCCTGTCTTTATTGTCTTGTGTTGTCTGTGTTGTGTGTCGTTGCTTTCAGTGTCTGTGTATATTTCATTATGGGACAGATCATTTCAATGCCTCTGTCCCTGACCCTTAATCACTGCACCAAAATCTGCTTAAGGGCTCAGAATCTTTCTTTTTCAGAAAAACGCCAGACCTGGCAGATTCTGTGTCTCAGAATGACCCACCATTGCAGTCAGATGGCTCCTAGAAGGATCTTTCAACTTCGCACTTATTTGAAAAGTCCGAGATATTGTCTTTCACTAGGTACCACATAGACATCCAGATCAACAGCCATATATCTTAACTTGTCAGTACCTCTACAAATCTCCTCCAGGGGTCAAGCCTTTCCTTGTCCCTGCACCTGCTCCTACTCCTTCCCCCACGATTCTATCTCAACCTCTCTGCTCCTCCTCCTCCACCCTCTGTTCTCCCTGAGTCTCAAGACTCTACTGGACTCACCACCCCCTCCTTATCATCTGCCCTCGTCTCCCAACCCCTAACACCCTCTAAGTGATTCCCCTTCTGCTGACTCAGCCTCTCCACCATTCGAGGAAGCTAGGCTGGCCCAGCGTCATCCAGATGACTGTCCCGCGGCACACACAGCCCCTCCTTCCCTGGAGGAAGCTGGCCCGGCTAAAAGAACTCAGAGAACTCACCGACGTTTTCACACCTGCCTACTTGAGGTGACTGCCAACACCACCTAGCGACTCTCTTCATGACAGAGCAATGAGAGAAAAATCTCCTGGAATGTAGAAAAAAATATCCTCAGACCTGATGGGCGACCAACACAACTTCCCAACATAATCAAAGCTGGCTTCTCCTTAAACCCACCCAACTGGGACCCCAACACCTTTGAAGATAGGGAGCATCTGTTCAATTATTGCCAGGCTCTAACAGCGGGTCTGCAAGTGGCCGCTGGGTGACCAACTAATTTGGCCATGGTAAGAGAAATTATTCAAAGGCCTGATGAATCTCCATTTATGTTTCTAGAGAGAATCATGGAGGCATATAAGAGATATACTCCTTTCGATCCTCAGGCAGCAGATTAAAAGGCATCTGTCACGATGGCCTTAATTGAGCAAGCTGCCATGGATATTAAAAAAAAAAAATTAAAAGAGAGATTTTGTCAAAGAAGCCAAGAAAGTATACTATAAGAGAGAAACAGGGAGAAAGAAAGGGAGCAAAGGGAGGATGAGAGAACCAAAAGACAGACTAAGGCATTGACTAAGGTCCTGATCACAACAAGAAAGAGGCCAGAAATTAAGACATAGGGTGACAGGAAGGGCCCATGCCAGAGGCCACCCCTGGCCTCAGATCAGTGTGCCTACTCTAAAGAAAAAGGATACTGGGCCATAGAGTTCCCTATAAAGAGACAGCCACGCCAGCTGGCCATTCTGACTCTGGAGGATGACTAAGAAAGTCAGGGCTCAGAACCCATCCCCTAGCTCAGGGTAACTTTTGAAGTGGAGGGGACTCCAGTAAACTTTGAAGTGAATACAGGAGCAGTATACTCAGCCCTTAAGGCCCCATTGGGCCCTCTATCAAATAAAAGGTCTCTAGTTCAAAGGGATGATGACAGTAAATATCAGGCTTAGACAACTAAGAGGACCATGGACCTGGGGAAAGGAAAAATCCATCACTCCTTCCTAGGAATCCCAGAATGCCTGGACCCATTGATGGGCAGAGATCTGCTCATCAAGCTCCGGGCCAAAATAACTTTTAACCATGAAGGCCCCCAAATGAAATTTCTAAATACTTCAGCAAAAACTCCTATAGTCACGGCTTTAACTATATTAGTAGAAGATGAACATCCACCATTCACATGCCCCAAGTCTGATCAAACAGGCAAGCTACCCCAAAAATGGATAACAGATTACCCAGATGCCTGGGCAAAAACTGCTGGGTTAGGCCTGGCCGTGAAACAATCTCCAATAACAGTGGAGTTAAAAACCTCAGTCTCCCCAGTCAATGTCAAATAATATCCTCTAAGCAAAAAAACTAAAGGTGGGATAAGGCCCCATATTCAGAAATATCTGGCATTAGGGGTCCTAAGGCCCTGTCAATCGGCCTGGAACACTCCCCTGCTACTAGAAAAAAAAAAGCCAGGGACCGGGAACTATCGCCCCATTAAAGAGCTAAGAGTGATCAACAAAAGAGGGCAGGACATTCACCCCACGGTACCTAATCGGTACAATCTGCTTAGCACTCTGAACCCTGAGGGGAAATTATATACTGTTCTGAACTTAAAAGATGCTTTCTTTTGCTTGCCTCTGCATAAAGATAGTCAGTTGCTGTTTGCTTTCGGGTGGGTAGACCCAGAAACCAAAACGTCTGGTCAACTAACTTGGACTAGACTCCCACAGGGGTTCAAAAACTCCCCCACTCTCTTTGATGAAGCCCTCCACAGAGATCTCAACAACTTCAGAACTACGCACCCTGAATTTACCCAGCTTCAATACGTGGATGTCCTGCTACTGGCAGCCAACACCAAGGAAAACTGTGAGTCTGGGACCCAAGCACTATTATATGAACTTGCTCAACTCGGGTATAGAGTTTCGACCAAAAAGGCCCAAATTTGCTAGCATGAAGTAATCTTCCTGGGCTATTCCCTTAGGGGCAGTAAACGATGGCTCACTGAGCCCAGAAAACAAACCATTATGTAGATACCACCCCCATCTTACAGCAGACAACTGAGAGAATTTCTTGGGACTGCTGGCTTTTGCAGGTTATGGATGCCTGGGTTTGCGTCCTTAGCTGCTCCATTATACCCGCTGTTAAAGGAAGATGCCCAATTCCAATGAAACCCTGAGGACCAGGAAGTTTTTGATAACATCTAAGGACACTGACACTGAACGCCTCAACTTCACTGAGCTCAGCCTGCAATTAGAGCAAGCCCTACACTACGTTAAAAATGTACATCAACTCACTCACCTTGGTTCAAAGAAACTGCAGGCATTACTGTAAGATTAAGAACAGAGTTTTCCACTAACCAACTCACAGTGAAAGGAAATAACTGAACGGGTAACAAAAGCCTGTCGGGTCTGTCAATTGGGTAATGCTTACCCTTCCAAGTTTCCTAGAGGAAAGCACCTATGAGGAACCAGACCAGGAAAATTCTGGGAAGTGGACATTACTAAAATTAAGCCAGCAAGGTATGGATTTAAATATCTCCTAGTCTTTGTAGATACATTTTCAGGATGGATTGAAGCCTTACACACACACACACACACACACAAAAAAAAAAAAAAAAAAAAAAAAAAAAAAAAAAAAAAAAAAACGTCGCAAATGGTTTTCAAGAAGATCCTGAAAGATATTTTTCCAAGATACAATCTGCCTAATGGACTGATAATGGACTGGTTTTCATGGCCCAGGTAAGTCAGGTGTTAACCAGGACCCTGTGGATTAATTGGAAGTTACATTATGCTTATATACCCCAGAACTCAGGACAGGTAGAAAAAATAAATAGAACCATTAAAGAGACCTTAACGGCCCCCTTAGGGACCTGGTGACTATCTCTCCACCCAGACATTTTTCAGCTCGGTATAGGTCTTTCCTATTGAGACATGCCTGATGAAGAGGATCTCACTAAAATTCCATTAAATCCCTTCCTTACCATAGATAATTGAAACAAACATTATGGATGCAGGGACACGCGAGCCAGATGCAGGTTGGCTAGCCTATATTACTATGTATGCCCGGCAGACTATCAAAGCGACAAACAGCCATGGCTGTGTGGGGGAAAAGCCGACTTCTTGTGTAAGTCATGGGGATGTGGGCATACAGGGGCTGCCTGGTGGAACCCAAACTCCTCATCAAATTCAGTACACAGCATTGGCCATATTACCAATTAGACAACCAAAAACTATGGCCCCCAGAGGGTTCTCTAGATCCTCAAATTCTGCATGACATTTTTAACTTCGGCAAGTGCTCAAAAGGGGGAAATTCCCCTATGTGGAATCCTTTTTCCTCCTTCGCTCACATCCTGTACTATGCTTCCCCAATAGTTCCTCACCCTCAGCCTTCTGCTCTAGACTCTCTGCTTTCACTCCCACCTCAGCAACCTGATTTCTCCCCTCCAATTACTAGATCAAAAACCCAAACCTCCGCTGGATCTCAGAACATTGCCCCCTTGCTGAGGAAGCAGGTACCGAGGTACCCCTCCACCCACTCCTCTCTTTTCCTGTCAGTGTCTGCACTAGGTCCCACCAAGTCCTCTAGCAAGCTTAGCCAAAGCTCAAACCAGCTGAGAAGAGCCCTCAGACCCCTATCCAAGATGTAATGAAAATGACCTTTAAAGTTCATTTGTCATCACTGAAAACAGGTTTCTAAGAATTTAAAGTCCCTCACAGGCTTTTTGGAATACTCACTCCCGTCTTCCCCTCTGCTCTACCTGTTCTACTGCTCAAGTTTTTGTTCTAGGAAAATCCCAAACCCCTTTCCCATTATTCTTTGGCATCTCTACTTCCTCATTCTCAGATCCACGGAGCTGCTCTCAGCATCGCCTTCCCTGTCATCCCCCTCTGTACCAGGTCCACAGAAATGTCTTAAATGACCTTCTCCAGAAGTCTTTACCAAGGCTTACTTTAGGGCTTTCAGCAAAAGAGTCCCTCTGAAAAAGTTCAATGGAGATAAACTTCCACTCTTCATGTTGCCCTGTTCTACTTGGCCACTGGCTGGAAAAATCACCACCCCTAAGCTAGACATTGCCTTACCAGTTTTTCACAAAATATGTGAACAAGGACTCTGGCCTTGAGCTGGGGCTTCAGAGAGATTGCTACATTTCTAAGATAAAAAAGTTACCAACTGGGCTCCATGGTGACAGCTGGCAAGGAGGAAAAAAAAGAGACAAAAAAGCTCTCCCATTCCAAGGTGTAATTGAAAAGTTAACGTGCACAGAACAGAGGAAAAAAAAACAGAAACAAAAACTGATTTGTGTGAATTTCTGCAGACTGTGAACTTCTGAGCCCCTTCCCTTACATGTTGGGTACAAATACTAAAACTACCAAAACTTGGGGTTCAGGGGATTAATTGATTACAACAGAAGCAATGTCCTCTCAATACGGATGCAAACAAATAAAACTCCTTTCCTGTCTTTGGTGCTATCTTAGGTGCCTTTCCTTGTCCGTATCTACAACAGTATAATTCTATACACTTTAACATTATTTATGTTTTCATAAAGTGGTCAATAGTTGCGATTAATTATGTAATGATGCAGATGTTTTCCAGAGTGCTCTATCAGGATGCAGGTTCATTTAAAGATCAAATAGGGGGGGCATACAACCCGGTTCCACCGGGAACCTGTATCCCTCACTTTAGCCATACTATTAGGAATAATAGTTGCTGAAGGGGTGGGCACAGGAACAACTGCCCTAGTCCATGAGACACAACAAAGACACAATTAGAAGCAGAAATAGACCAAAGCTTAAAGACATTAAAAACCGACATCACAGCTTTACAGGAATTTTAACCTCTCTCTCTCTGAAGTTGTTTACAGAGCAGGCGAGTGTTGGACCTCCTCTTCATGAGAGAAGGGTGCCTTTTTGCTTGCATTGAGGAAAGAATGATTTTTTTATGCCGACAATACTGGAGTTGTAAAAGAATCTATGAGTAAATTAAGAAAATTACTTGAAGAGTGTCAAAGAAAGACAGAGGCCCCCAAAGGGAGGTTTGAGTCTTGGTTCACATAGTCCACCTAGTTAACTACAATTTTATCCACCCAGGCTGGTCCATTAATAATTCTCATATTATTGTTAACTGTGGGACCCTGTTTGCTCAACCATGTAGTTTCTTTTCTCACCCAAATTGAACCTGTTATTAACCCTAACCATACACTGTTCTCTCAATCTAATTTTACAGAAGAGCGGGGACAGAGTTGGTCTTAAAATACAGGAATATAGAGGATCTTCCACCTGCTGAGAACCTCAAAGGTCCTTGAAGAAATGATCCCTGGAGAAGATGTAGTCAACTATGAAGGACCTGAGAGAGCAAAAGTCTTCCATGGCAAACAACCTGCTCATGATGAAGGGATGTGTCTGAATCAGCCACTCTCTTCTTAATGTAGAGAAGATGGACCAAAGCAGGGATGTGTTGAGAGCTGCTCCTGCGTGCCAATGGGTGACATACCATTCTAACTTGTGAAAGTGTCACAGAAAGTAGGGGCAGCCTCCTTCTCATGGGAACCTTGGAAGCAACTGTTAGGACAAAGTTGTTGTCAAGGCAGTGACCTCATTCAGTTCCTAAAGAAAGTGACCTCACCTAACTTCTATGGTGATGTAACTCTCTGAACTTGGAATCCAGGAAGCCTGGCACCCAGAGCCAGTCCCAGTCCCAGTCCCAGTTGTCAAACTTATTTTGATTTACCAAGGACAGACTCAGTCTTTCTTGGGACCTACTGATGTGAGGATGGCCAAATGCAAGAAAAGCTATGAAGAGGGGGCTTTCCTGAGAAAGCAGGCATTGGCTCACCACTGGATCCTAAAAACTTCACAGAGTTGGCCAAAAAGACCAGATTTGAGAAAGAACAGGCCATTTCCTGGAACATAGTATGGCCCACCAGTCAGAGGACTCTCCGGATAGTCACAGACCTACATGGGGGAAGGAGGTGCCTTTGTGATGTGGGTGTGAGTTTGTGGTTTTGTCTCATGTTCTGAGAATAGGTATGAAAGAAGGTTTGTTTTTTTTTGGAGTGAACGGTTTCTAGTAAGTCGTTTGACAACGCGAGTGTTTCTATGTCAGTGTATCCCACTGTGCCCATGGTTGTAGACATTAGAAGAGAGAATGCATAAATGAATATGTCCTGTCAGCTAGAAAGCTTCCCAGCATTCATCCTTCCCAATTTATTAATGGACTGCAGCTTGCCTTATTGATGGGCAACACTTACTATCTTTCTAAGATCCTGTTTTCTTCCTGAATTCTGGCCACTCTCCAGAATAGGCTCATAGTTTTGTGTTTAAGATATGTACAACCACGAAGCTCTTTGAAATGATCATGTACTAGATAGCTAAAGGGAATGGCGAGCATCTCAGAAAACTCAGATATCAGTGTTACCAGTAAAGTCTCAGTGGAGAAACCCTGCTTGGGGCCTTTTGATTACCTAATCTTCTGTTGCCCTGAATGTCAGGAAGGTCTTTTCCTCAGGCCACCACTTTGTGAAGCCTGAAGAAAACAGTTTTCAAATGGAAATGAATGGGTATTACCTGTGGTTCTTTGCTTAATTGCTTTGGAGAGGATGTGTCTGAATCAGCCTATTTGCCCTGTGTGAGGCTGTGGCTTAGATTCTCACCTTCTGATGGATATAAAGAAAGATCCCATGTGTACATCCAAGACCAAAATGGCCACAGAGCAGTCCTTGTGGATGAAGTCTCTCGCCTTCCTCTGTAACTTTCCTGAACTCCATCAAGTCAGAATAGGGATCCTTTGGGTCAAATGAGATCTTCAAAGCCCTGCAGAGGCTAGCCCATGGTTGCTTGGGTTTTCTCAAGACTCCAATTTACATAAAGAATCCAAACCCCACAGTCAGTTGACCTCAAATTGAAGAAGTGGAGCAGTATTAATGGGAGGCCTATTTGATCTCTCCTGGTTCACAAGAAGGGTGTCCATGCCACCCTGAATTAGGCAATTTAGGTGCAAGAGAGCTTATTTTGGACACGGACTTGAGCTGTGCCCCTCATGGAAAACTCTAGCCACAGGTTATTATGTGTGTCTATATGGAAGAAGATGAGCGCCACATTGGAGTGTTTTGGTTTAAATTGTGGTCATTTGGGTGGCGGTTAGAAGAGATGACTTGGTCCACATGTGCTTGAACTCTGGTGTGATTTCCTTAGAGACTGAGTTCTGCAACTGAACTCAGAGAAGTATTGCCATGAATAGTGTTGAGATTTTAGGAAGCCAGGCATGCGTGTCGCCCTTGGAAACTGAGTTTTAGGCCCAGGGTGGCTTTCCACAGAGCACTGGGCCTCTCAGCCAGGATACCACATGATTTTATTCTGAAAGACTTGGCACCCATCGTTGAGAGTCAAAACTCATATGGACCTCACATTGTAGAGCTAAATGAGCTAAACATCATGGGATCTTTTCACCATTCTTTGGGAAGCCTTACCTGTGAGTGTTCTCAAGAGCTTTCATTGAAATGAGCTTCCTAACCATTTAATGGTTCCTGAATGAATTGAAACTCACAGTGCCTCCAACTTCATCCTTGAAAAATGGCTAGATAAATGCCATGAAATTTTTGAAATTCCCATCACCAGGTGGCACTGGAGAACCTTTGGATGACCTGTTGCTGGTCATGAATATTTCAGTGTCTTGTTTTACTGGGTTTCATGTAAATGGTGTAGAACAGAGATGTCAGTAAGTTGGACTCTGTTGAGTAGTGGGCCTAGAGCAGTGTTGGGCAGGTATGTGATAAAACATCTGTGGTGGGTCCATGTGGATCTGCCATTGGCTTCCAAATGGCTTGTGACTGACATGGCACAGCCAGCAGAACCTTCTGTGTAAAGGCAACTTGTTATATGGAGCGATTTCAGGATATTGTTCAGAATCAGGTTGCTATGGTCAAGGGGTCAAGCTATGTGGGAGAGAAGCCTGGTTCTTGTATCATCCTGTAGACCCTGACCCACCACACGTGACAGAACTCCCTCTTGCACTTTGTCGCAGTTGAATTCCTTGTATTTCGTGAAGCAAATACCAAACTCCCAGTGCAGCAGGAAGAAACACCACGAAATGGAGAATGACCATATGGCTTCACAGTCCACACTTGGAGACACTAAGCCCCAGTGGCCACAGTTTACCTACAAAGAGAGAATTCAGCACTGCTGCCTCGTGTTCATTGTAAAATAAGAAACTTTGTCCTCCTGGTCACATAGATGCAGACCCAGCTTTGAGGGTCTCAATACAAAGGAAGCTTAACTCGTGACAACAACCTATATTTCAGTGCCCAACCTCAGTGGCAGTTTCTCAAAAAGTTTTAGGCAAGCAGAGCTCCATGTTTGTGGAGTGTGTACCCTGTCCTTATTTTTGGAAACTCCTATTCCACCTCCAAGTTTGTGCACTCTTGAGCATTTTCCATTCCAAAAATGTAATCACAGATTTTGTAACTCTTCTCCTCTAATTGTGTCTTACTTGGGGCGAAGGTAATGTCAAGGCATGGTTCTGGATGAGACTGGGAAGATTTGTTGTAGCACATATTTGCATACACATTGGATTAATTTTCCTATTTTCCATTCGAAATTCTGAATCCCTGACACTAACCCATATTCTACTAGACTCTGACTACTAATCCTAATATGATGGAGAAAAATAACCCAAACAGTACATAAGTACATGCAGTTCAGAGTTCGACTTGCCATTTGCATGATAAAGCGTAGGTGTTATAAATTTAGTCAATTTTTAATTGAAATAGTTCTCCATGTGTTTTCAAAGTTAACAAATATGTGAATTACTGTCTCCCATTCTCTGGAGCCTATTCAGCACATGTATTTTTATATGCACAAATAGAATCCTGCGTGATATCACACGTACATTCTTGTGAGTTACATGACTTAGCAGATACAAAGTGTGAGAAGTGACCACTCCTCCTAAACCCTGTTGGAACTGAAAATTCAACCTATGGGTGAGCTTCCCAGTAGAACAACATTATACATAAACCCATGTTCAGTAAAATGAATGTTTTTGCATCTTTATGATATATATTTTATGATGAATTTCGATTGGCATATATATTGCTACTTATTAATGTCTCTGTTCGTGTGTGTGTGTGTGTGTGTATATATATATATATATATATATATATATATATATATATATATATATATATATATTCTCCCGATTTTTTAAAATATGAAATATATGTGTCTTATATACAATCCCTAAATTCATTCATGTTCATGTATGTGGATTAATAATCAACTTTTCACAAGATTATTCTTAGAAATATTCATCCACCCGAAATACATATTTGTTTCCTTGTACTGAAAACCAACTTCAGTGAAAGGTGCATACAAATCCTAATATGTCTACATTAACTGACCCAGTTTAACATCAATGAATGTAGGTTACTATGGAACATGATATGTATTTTGACGTTAATTTTTATTCCACACTGGTACATTACTATTCCTTCAGTTTATGTACATCATAGAATATATATTTTATTCACTAGTTAACAAATTTATAGGCATTTGTTTCACTTTCAATCACTTCCTGCTTCAGAACACATGAATTTCTCTACGTTTCTTCAGTGGTCTATTCATGAGACTTTTTTTCAAAATACATTTTTTTTCGATTTCCATAATCAATTTTGAAACAAAACTCACAAACACTTCATGATAAACCATAACCCTAAGATGATCATTAGATATATAACTGGTTGGAATGAATGATTGTATATCAATATAACATTTCTTATATATTTTCAGATATCTATTCAATCCATTATTTAAAGTGGATCCAGTTATATTATTTATTCACAGTATGGTCTATTCATGCATTATGTGTATATTCATAGAAACAGGGTACACATCTTCGTACGACCATACTAATTTATAAGTCTTCAAAATATTGCTCCAAGAAATGGTGGAAGAAATACTCATGTCACCTGATCTACATACACATTTTATCACAGAAATATTCTGGACACCAAAAGCAAAGGTCACACTTACAATTGTACCAAAGCCTAAATAGAAAGTGAGCATGGATTACTAAAAACATCCATGTCCAGGTTGCCTAATGCTCTCAAATATCAATCCTATTGGTGACTACATATTTGTTTCTTCCTAAGATTATCTATTCAACCTCAAACCTGTTGAAAATGTCTAACCCTATCACACAATTTATACTTTGCTTGATTTCCTAATGTCTCTATTGATATCTGCTTTCCTACATGATTTCCCCAGTTCATCATTGTGACTGACTCTTCACATGTACTGACATTTACATACACTCTCTACCCGAAACCCTATTGCTAAAGAACTTTTGGTCCAAATCCTATACTCACTCTTCTTTCTAAACCTACAGACTACCTTCCTAATCCTACCGACTATCGCTTTTTGACTGGATGTTCTTTTCAACATTCAATCATCCAAAGTACAAGGTCCGATGCCAGTGTATATTGATTTATTTGAGACATCTGTGCAGCACATAACTCAAAGCTAAGTATCCCACTCAAGTCCCCAGTGCCCTTCTGGACTTCAAATCTTACCTAGATTTCTGCTTTCATAGTTATATTTCACATATATACTCTTATAAATATCACAGGTTGCCAATGCCATTATTCATCCCGCAGAATGATTCGTAACCCAAATCAAACCTATTATTAACCTTAACTATACACTGTTCCTTCAATATAACGTACAGAAGAGCAGGGACAGAGTGGGTCTTACAATGTAGGAATGTAGATGATCTTCCACCTGCTGAGAACCTAAAAGATCCATGGAGAAATGATCCTTGGAGAATATGTATCAGCTATGTAGGACCTGAGAGAGCAATAGTCATCTTCCATGGCAAACAACCTGGTCAGGGTGAATTGATGTGTCTGAATCAGCCTCTGTCTTCTTAAAGTAGAGAAGATGGACCAATCCAGGCCTGTGTGGAGAGCTGTTCCCGGGTGCCTATGGTTGATATACCATTCTAACTTCTGAATTTGTCACAGGATGTTGGGGCAGCCTCCATCTCATGGGAACCTTGGAAGCAACTGTTAGGACAAAGTGGTTACCGAGGCAGTGACCATATTCAGTTCCTGAAAGAAGTGACCTCACTTCACTTCCTTGGTGATGGAATTCTCTGAACTTGGGATCCAGGAAGCCAGGCACCCAGAGTCAGTCTCACTCCGAGTCCCAGTGGGCTAACTTGTTTGCTTTTCCCAAAGACATAGTCAGTCTTTCTTGGTACCTACTGATGTGAGGATGGCCAAATTCCAGCAGAGCTCTGAAGAGGGGCCTTTCCTGAGAAAGTAGGTAGTGGCAAACCACTGGCTCCTGACAACTTCACAGAATTGGCCAAGGAGACCAGAACTGAAACAGGACAGGACATTTTTGGGGAACATAATATGGCCCACCAGTCAGAAGACACTCCGGATAATCACAGACCTACTTGGGGGAAAGAATTGCCTTTGCCATTGGAGGTGTGAGTTTGTGTTTTTTTCTGATGTTCTGAGAATAGCTAGGAAAGGTGGTTTGTTTGGTTTGGAGTGGACTATTTCTAGTAAGTCGTTTGACATGGTGAGTGTTTCTATGTCTGTGTATTCCACTGTATCCGTTGTTGTAGACATTAGAAAAGACAATGCATCAATGGATGTGTTGTCTCTAGTTGAAAGCTTCCCCACATTCTTACTGCCCAATTGATGAATGGACTGCAGCTTGCCTTATGGATGGGCAACATCTACTATCTTCTTAAGTTCCTATTTTCTTCGTGTTTTCCAGCCACTCTCCAGAATAGGCTCATGGTTTTGAGTCCCAGATATGTAACACCACAAGGCTCTGTGACATGGCCATGTACTGGATAGCTTAAGGGAATGGGAGCATCTCAGAAAAATCAGATATCAGTGTGACCAGTAAAGTCTCAGTGGAGAAACCCTTCTTTGGGCCATTTGCTTACTTCTGTTTCTATTACCCTGAATGTCAGGAAATTCTTTGCCTCAGGCCACCCTGTTGTGTAGCCTTAAGAAGACTGTTTTCATATGGAAATGAATGGACATCACCTGTGGCTCTTTGCTTAATTGCTTTGGAATGGAATGTGTCTGATTCAGCCTCTTGTCCTTGAATGAGGTTGTGGCTTAGATTCTCAGCACCTGATGGATCTAAAGAAAGATCCCATGTGATTTCAAAACCAAAATGACAAAAAGAGAAGTCATTGTGGATGAATATTTTTGCCTTCTTGTTTTATGTTCCTGACCTCCATCAAGTGAGAATAGGGATCCTTTGGGTCAAATGAGTCTTTGAAATCCCTGCAGAGGCTAGCCCATATGTGCTTGGGTTTTCTCATGACTCCAAATCACATCAAGAATTTATAGGCTTCAGCCAGTAGGCCTCAAATTGGAGAAGCGGAACACTTTAACAGCAGCAATATTTGATCACTCCTGGTTCACAGGAATAGTGTTCAGGCCACCATGTTTTTTGGCAAATGAGGGGCAAGTGAGCTTATTTTGGACACTACCTTGTGCTCATTGAAACCTCCAGCTAGAGGTTATGATGAGTGTCTACAAGGAAGAAGATTATGGCCCTGTGGGAGTGATTTCATTTTAATTTTGGTCATTTTTGTGGCAGTTGAAAGGGATGACTGGGTCCACCTGGGCTTGAACTCTGGTATGATTTACCCTTAGAGACTGAGTTCTGGAACTGACCTCAGAGAAGTATTGCCATGAATTGTGTTGGGATTTTAGGAGGTCACGCATGAGACTCACTCTTGGAAACTGAGATCTAGGCCCAGGGTGGCTTTCCACAGAGGCCTGGGAATCTCAGCCAGAATATCACATGATTTTATTCTGAAAGACTTGGTAGCCATAGTTGAGAGTCAAAACACACATGGACCTCACATTGTAGACGTCAATTGGCCTGGCTTCATGTGACCTGTTGGCAACTCTTTGAGAAGCCTTGACTTTAGAGTTCTCCAGAGCATTCATTGAAATGAGCTTTCTCAACACTTAACGGTTCCTGAATGAATTGAAACCCACAGTGCCTCTAACTTCATCCTTGAAAACTTGCTAGATAAATACCATAAAATTTTGGAAATTCCCATGACCAGGTGGCACTGCAGAAACGTTGGATGTCCTGTTGCTGATCATGTGTATACCAGAAAGTGCCTTGTTTGACTGGGTTTCATGAAAATGGTGTAGAATACGAGATGCCAGGAATTTGGAGCCTGCTGAGTAGTGGGCCTAGAGCAGTGGTGGGCAGGTGTGTGATGAAACATCAAGGTGGGGCCATGTGGATCGGCTATCGGCTTACAAATGGCTTGTGACTGATATGGCGCAGCCCCCATTCCCTTGTATGTAAAGGCATCTTGTTATATGGAGAGGTTTCAGGGCAATGTTCATAATCAGGTTGCTATGGTTATTGGGACAAGCTATGTGGGATAGAAGCCTGGTTGGTACATTCTCCTGCAGATGCTAACCCACCCCACGTGACAGAACACCCTCCAGCACTGTATCCCAGATGAACTTCTTATATTGTGTGAAGCAAGTACCAAATTCCCAGTGTAGCAGCAAGAAACACCACGAAAATTGGAGGATGATCAAATGTCTTCACTGTCCCCACCGGGAGACACTTAGCCTCCAGTGGACACAGTTTACCTACAAAGAGAAAATTGAGCACTGCTGCCTCATGTTCATTGAAATATAAGAAATCATGTCTTCCAGGTCACATAGATGCAGACCCAGCTTTTATGGTCTCACGACAAAGGAAGCCAAAGCTCATGACAACAACATATATTTCAACTGCCCAACCTCAGAAGCCGTATTCCAAGAAGTCTTAGGCCAGCAGAGCTCTTTGTTTGTGGAGTGTTTACTCTGTCCTTTACTTTTGGAAACGCCTCTACCACCTCCAAGGTTGTGAACTCCCGAGCATATTCCATTAAATATATGTATTCATAGATTTTCACACTTTTCTACTATAATTGTGTCTTACTTGGGTGAAGGTAATGTCAAGGCATTGTTCTGGATGTGAGTGGGAAGATTTTTGTGTAGCACATATTTACACACACACTGGATTCATTTTTCAATTTTTATTTTGAAATACTGAATCCCTGACACTAACCCATACCCTACTAGACTCTGAATTATGATCCTAATATGATGGTGAAAAATAACCCAAAAAGAATACAAATACAAGCAGTTCAGAGGAGGCATGGTGTATAGTTGGAATTGCCTTTTGCATTATATTTTGTAGGAGTTATAAATCTAGTCAATTTTTTGTTGAAATAGTTCTACATGTGTTTTTAAAATTAACAAATATATGAATCCCTGTCTCCCTTTCTCTGTTGCCTATTCAGCACATGTATTTTTATATGCACATATAGAATCCTACCTGATATCACTCGTATACACTTGTGAGGTGGCTGAATTTGCAGATGCAAATTGAGAGAAGAGATCACTCCTCCTAAACGCTGTTGGAACTGAAAATTCAACCTATGGGTGAGCTTCCTAGTAGAATAACATTATTCATAATTTCATGTTCAGTAAAATTAATATTTTTCAATCTGTTGATTATATATACTTCATGATAAATTTCTATTGGCATATATATCACTACTTTTTTTATTGGTTGCTCAAAACATTACAAAGCTCTTGACATATCATATTTCATACATTAGATTCAAGTGGGTTATGAACTCCCATTTTTACTCCAAATACAGATTGCAGAATCACATCAGTTACACATCCATATTTTTACATAATGCCCTATTAGTTAATGTTGTATTCTGCTACCTTTCCTATACTCTACTATACCCCCTCCCTTCTCTTCCCATCTTTTCTCTCTACCATACCTACTCTAATTCATTTCTCTCGTTGTTTATTTTCCCACAACCTCTTATATGTAATTTTGTGTAACAATAAGGGTCTCTCTCCATTACCATGCAATTTCCCTCTTCTCTCCCTTTCCCTCCCACCTCATGTTTCTCCTTAATGTTAATCTTTTCTTCATGCTCTTCCTCCCTGCTCTGTTCTTAGTTGCTCTCATTATATCAAAGAAGATATTTGGTATTTGTTTTTTAGGGATTGGCTAGCTTCACTAAGCATAATCTTCTCTATTGCCATGCATTTACCTGAAAATTCCGTGATTTTGTCATATTTTAGTGCTGCGTAATCCTCCATAGTATACAAAGGTCACTTTTTTTTATCCATTCATCTATTGAAGGGCATCTTGGTTGGTTCCACAGTGTAGCAATTGTGAATTGTGCTGCTATGAAAATCGATGTGGCAGTATCACTGTAGTACGCTCTTTTAAGGTCTTCAGGGAATAGTCCAAGAAGGGCAATAGCTGGGTCAAATGGTGCTTCCATTCCAAGCTTTCACAGGAGTCTCCATACTCCTTTCCAAATTGGCTGCACCAGTTTCAGTCCCACGAGCAATGTACAAGAGTACCCTTTTCCTCACATCCTCGCCAGCACTTGTTGTTGTTTGACTTCATTATGGCTGCCAATCTCACTGGATTGAGATGGTATTTTAGGGTGGTTTTTATTTGCATTTCTCTTACTGCTAGAAATGGAGAGCATTTTTTCATGTACTTGTTAATTGATTCTATGTCCTTCTCTGAGAAGTTTCTGTTCAGGTCCTTGGCCCATTGGGATATTGGTTATATTATTGTCTAATTTTCTGAGTTCTTTGTATACTTTGTATACTCTAGGTATTAGGGCTCCATGTGAAGGGTGAGGACTAAAAATTTGTTCCCATGATGTAGGCTCCATATTTACCACTCTTATTGTTTCTCTTTCTGAGAAAAAAATATTCAGTTTAAGTAAGTCCCATTTCTTGATTCTTGTTATTAACTCTTGTTCTATGGGTGTCCTATTAAGGAATTTGGAGCCTGACCACACAATATGTAGATCTGAGCCAACTTTTTCTTCTATCAGACGCAGAGACTCTGATTTGAATCTAGCTCCTTGATCCACTTTGAGTTAACTTTTGTGCAGGGCGAGAGGAGGGGATTCAGTTTCATTTTGTTACATATGGATTTCCAGTTTACCCAACACCATTTGATGAAGATGCCATCCTTCCTCCATTGCAGGCCATTAGCTCTTTTATCAAATATAAGATAGTTGTAGCTTTTTGGATTAGTCTCTGTGTCCTCCATTCTGTACCATTGGTCCACCCGCCTGTTTTGGTACCAGTACCATGCTGTTTTTATTATAATTGCTCTGTAATATAGTTTGAAATCTGGTATTGCTATACTGCCTGATTCACACTTCCTGCTTAGAATTGCTTTTGCTATTCTGGGTCTTTTATTTTTCGATTTGAATTTCATAATTGCTTTATCTATTTCTACAAAAAATTCCTTTGGGATTTTGATTGGCATTGCATTAAACCTGTAGAGAACTTTTGGTAATATAGCCATATTGATGATGTTAGTTCTTCCTATCCATGAACGGGGTATATTTTTCCATCTTCTGAGATCTTATTCTATTTCTCCTTTTAGGGTTCTGTAGTTTGCATTATATAAATCTTTCACCTCTTTTGTTAGGTTGATTCCCAAGTATTTAATTATTTTGAGGAAATTGGGAATGCAGTGTTTTGACTCATTTTTGTTTCAGAAGTTTTGTCGCTAATATACAGAAATGCCTTTGATTTATGCATGTTGATTTTCTATCCTGCCACATTGCTGCATTCATTTATTAGTTCTAGTAGTTTTTTCTGTAGACCCTTTTGGGTCTTCTATGTATAGAATTATGTCATCTGCAAATAGTGATAAGTTAAGTTCTTCTTTTCCTATTTTTATGCCTTTAATGTCTTTCATCTCTCTAATTGCTGTGGCCAGTTTTTCGAGAAATATATTGAATAGAAGTGGTGATAGAGGACATCCCTGTCTTGTTCCAGATTTTAAAGGGAATGCCTTCAATTTTTCTCCATTCAGAATGATGCTAACCTGAGGCTTAATATAGATAGCTTTTACAATGTCGAGGTAAGTTCCTGTTATCCCTAGTTTTTAAAATGTTTTGAACATAAAGGAATGCTCTACTTTGTTGAATGTTTTTTCTGCGTCTATCGAGATGATCATATGGTTCTTATCTTTAAGTCCAATGATGTTGTGAATAACATTTATTAATTTCCATATATTGAACCAGCCTTGCATCCCAGGGATGAATCCTAGTTGATCATGGTGCACAATTTTTTTGATGTGCCTTTGTATCCAATTCGCCAGAATTTTAATGAGGATTTTTGCATCTAGGTTCATCAGAGATATTTGTCTGTAGTTTTCTTTCTTTGAGGTGTCTTTGTCTGGTTTCAGAATCAGGGTGATGTTGTCCTCATAGAACGAATTTGGCAGAGCTCCCAGTTTTTCTATTTCCTGAATAACTTGAAAAGTAATGGTATTAATTCTTCTTTAAAGGTTTTGTAAAACTCTGCTGTATACCCATCCGGTCCTGGGCTTTTCTTGGTTGGTAGTCTTTTGATTGCTTCTTCTACTTCATCCATTGATATTGGTCTGTTTAAATTGTGTGTTCCCTTATGACTCAGTGTGGGCAAATCATATGACTTAAGAAATTTATCGATGTCTTCACTATTTTTTATTTTATTGGAATACAGGTTTCCAAATAATTTCTAATTTTCTTCTGTATTTATGTTGCATCTGTTGTGATATTGCCTTTTTCATCCCGTATGTTAGTAATTTGAGTTCTCTCTCTTCTTCTCTTCATTAGCATGGCTAAGGGTCTGTCGATCTTATTTATCTTTTTGAAGAACCAACTTTTAGTTTTGTTAATTTTTTCAATAGTTTCTTTTGTTTCAATTTTGCTCTGATTTTAATTATTTCTTGCCTTCTGCTACATTTGCTGTTGTTTTGCTCTTCCTTTTCTAGGGCTTTGAGATAAAGTGTGAGCTCATTTATTTGTTGTTTTTTTTTTTCTTTCTTTTTTTGAGGAATGACCTCCAGGAGATGAATTTACCTCTTAAAACTTCTTTCATTTTGTCCCATAGAATCTGATATGTTGTGTCTGTATTTTCATTTATCTCTAAGAATTTTTTGATTTCCTCCTTTATGTCTTCTGTAACCCATTGATCATTCAGTAACATATTGTTCATTTTGCATGTAATGTATGATTTTTTCTTTTTTCTTTTATCATTGGTTTCCAGTTTCATTCCATTATGATCACAAAAAAATTCATGGTATTATCTCCTCCCCTTTATATTTACTGAGGGTTGCCCTATGGCAAAACATATGGTCTATTTTTGAGAAGGATCCATGTGCTGCTGAGAAAAAAGTATATCCACTTGATGATGGTTGATATATTCTATATATGTCACTTAAGTCTAGGGTATTGATTGTGATATTGAGATCTATAGTTTCTTTATTCAACTTTTGTTTGGAGGATCTGTCCAATGGTGAGAGACGTGAGTTGAAGTCACCCATAATTATTGTACTGTGGTCTATTTGATTCTTGAACTTGAGGAGAATTTGTTTAATGAACGTGGCAGCACCATTATTTGCTGCGTGAATATTGATAATTGTTATGTCTTGTCAGTGAATGGTTTCTTTTAACAGTATATAATGTCCTTCCTTATCCCTTTTGATTAAATTAGTCTTGAGGTCGATTTTATTCTATAGGAGGATGGCCACCCCTGCTTGGTTACGAGGACTGTGTGCATGGTATAAATTTTCCCAATCTTTCACCTTCAGCTTGTGTATGTCTTTTCCATTCAGATGTGTCCCCTGGAGGCAACATATTGTTGGATTTGTTTTTTTTTTAATTCAAGTTACAAGCCTATGTCACTTTATTGGAGAGTTTAAGCCATTAACGTTTAGAGTTACTAATAATATATGGTTTGTACTGCCACCCATGTTGCTTATATCTTTTTTTTAAATTAGTTTGTTTCTCCATGATTAGCTTTTCCCGCCCTCTGTCATTACTGAGGCACTTCCCACTGATGGTTTACATTGTTGATTTTCATTTCTTCCTCGTGTAGTGTTTTGCTCAAGATGCTTTCCAATGCTGGTTTTCTGGCTGCAAATTCTTTTAGCTTTTGTTTATCATGAAATATTTTTATTTTGTTGTCTTACATTAAGCTTAATTTTGCTGGATACATAATTCTTGGTTGGCATCCATTGTCTTTCAGTGTTTGAAGTACGTTGTTCCAGGATCTTCTCACTTCCAGCATCTGTGATAAAAAATAAAACCATTGTTAACCTTTTTGTTTTACCCCTGATTGTAATCTGCCTCTTTTCTCTGGTAGGTTTTAATATTTTCTCTTTGTTTTGTATATTGGATATCTTCATAACAATGTGTCTTGGCATTGGTCTACTGTGATTTTGTGTGCTCAGTGTCCTGTAAGCATCTACAATTTGTTTATCTGTTTCCATTTTTATTTTTGGAAAGTTTTCTCTAATTATTTCATTCAGCAGGTTACTCATTCCCTTGGTTTGAATCTCTGTACCTTCCTCTTTCGGGATGACTCATAAGTTTGTTTTTTTAATGTTATCCCATATCTCTTGGATGTTTTCTCATAATTTTTTACAGCATTTCTTTCTTGGATAGAGTTTTTTCAAGATGATATATTTTGTCTTCATTATCTGACATTCTGTCTTCTACTTGCTCCACTCTGTTAGTGATACTCTCAATTGAGTTTTTAATTTGGTTTATCATTTCCTTCATTTCTAGAATTATTGTTTGATTTTTCTAATAATCTCTATCTCCTGATAAAGATGCTTAATTTCTTATTTTATCTGTTTATGTAATTCATTTTCAATGCGTTCTTTCACTGTTTGTTTTTGTTGTCTCGTATCCTCTTTAATGTTCCATTACATCTGTCTAAGGTATTCCTTGAGTTCTTTATATGACCATTTTTCTGATGACTCCAGATGCTCTTGAATATTTAGGCTGTCCTTCATTGTTTGTACTTTTTTTCTTCCTTGCTTTTTTATGCTGCTCATGTTACTTCTTGTTCTGTTTGACTACTGAGTTACTGCTTACTCTTATAAATTTATTTGATGCTTGGAAGGAAAGATATTAGAAGGGAAGGAAAGAAGTCACTAAAGAGAATGAGAGTAGCCAGGTAGAATTCAAGGAAGGGGGTATAATAAAATTGAAAAGAAATGAAAAGACAAAAGAAAAAAATAGAAAATAAAGAAAGAAAATTTTAAGTAATAATGATAATTAAAAAATGAAAATTAAAATTTAAAATAATAATAATAATAATGAAATAAAAAATTAAAAAAATAAAAAGCATTAAAAAAGTTAAAGAACAACAACAAAAAAGAAAATGAAAGAAAAAGAAAAACATACAAATAATATAATAATAATAATACATGCAGTACTAGAGTTCAATTAACTTCTCTTCCAGTAGTTGGAGCTGTGTGCACTGGGCCAAGCTTCTCCTCTAAATAAGTGGGAACAAATCACTGTGCAGCAGCTCTTCCTCCCAGACTGGGCGGGTCTCCAATCCTGAGTGCCTAGGGCCTTCTCTTGTGCTTCCTCAAGCCAGGCCCCACTCACCTTTGACGCTCACCACAATACTGGTTACACGCCAGGCCTCTGCTCCTGGTAGCCCTGTTTTAATGAACGCTTGGGCACACTCTCCCTGTTTGCCTCCCTCAGACCCTAAGTTTGCAGAGCTTTGTCCTGAGAACAGCCAGCGAATTTTCTTGTCTTCCGGGAGCCATGCCCCTGGTAGGTGGTGTAAGAGACCTCAATTGTCAGCACTGGTGGGAGTGGTAGCCGGGAATTCCACGCCGCAAGTCCCGAGCCAATCCTGTTTCCCTAGGTCTGGCTATCGTGCTCCTGGGAGAGCTGGGAGGGGCCCTTGAGGTTTCCCCGTGGTGTTGAGAGTGATGGCAATGGGATTACACACTTGTCGCGTTGGTTTCAATGAAGTTATCTCCTCCGCCTGTAATGTCAGTTCTATGCCATGGTGGTATCACATTAAAATGGTGACCGTTCGTTCCCTTTGCTGGGTGACCAATGCAATGGGTGGGTCCTGACTATCTCTCCCAAGCCCCATTTCAATCCTGTGGCCACTGCCTATGAACGCTCAGTTGTCTTTTAACTCTGTCAATTCAGAAAGCCCAACCAGTTATTTCAGCGGGAATGTTAGTGCTGAGTCACAAAAACGAGACGAATCTAAGCTTGAATGCAGCCAATCCGGGCTCTGTGTGTGTTCTGAGGGGCCCAGACTGTTCGCCCCAGATTCACAACAGGTCAACATTGCCTAGTGATTCTGAGCAAACAGCATTTAGACAGTTTACGACTTCCTATGCCCGTGCAGCTGAAGAGATCAGAGACTTGATTTCTCCATGCCTGCCTTAATAATGGATCTCCTGTATTGCTACTTTTTAATATCTGTGCATGTGCGTGTTTGTATATATATATACATATATATATACATATATATATTTATATATATACACACTCTTCAGATTTTTCAAAATATGAAATATATGTGTCTTATTATACACTCCCTAAATTCATTCATATTCATATCTGTGGATTTATAATCAACTTTCCACAAGATTATTCTCATAATAATCATCCACCTGCAATACATATTGTTTCCTAGTACTGAAAACTAAATTCAGTGAATGGTGCATACAAACCTTATTATTTCTACATTTACTTAGCTGGTTTAAAATCAATGCAAGTAGATTCCTAGGGGACATGATGTGTATTTTGACTTTCATTTTTATTCAACACTTGTACGTTACTATGTCTTCAGTTTATCCACATCATAGGATATATATTTCAGTCACAAATTAGAAAATTTATAGGCATTTGTTTCACGATCAATCACTTCCTGATTCAGAACACATGCATTCCTCCATGTTTCTTGACTGGTCTTTTCATGAGACTTCTTTCCAAACACATTACTTTCGTTTAACATCATCACTTATAAAGCAAAACTCAAACACCATTCATCATAAATCATAATCCTAATATTACCATTAGATATATAACTGGTTGGAATGAATGATTGTATATCAATATAAGATTTCTTATATATTTTCACATGTCAATTCAATCCATTATTTAAAGTGGAAT
Source organism: Callospermophilus lateralis (assembly GCF_048772815.1). Lineage (NCBI taxonomy): Eukaryota > Metazoa > Chordata > Mammalia > Rodentia > Sciuridae > Callospermophilus > Callospermophilus lateralis. The sequence continues at coordinate 717,619 of NW_027514369.1, read as the reverse complement.
CAGTTATGTTATTTATTCATAGTATGGTCTATTCATGCATTATCTCTATATTCATAGACAGAGGTTACACCTCTTTGTGCCCCTAATACTAATGTATGCGTCTTCAAATTATTGCTCCCAGAAATGGTGAAAGAAATACTCATGTCACCTGATCTACATATACATTTTATCACAGTAATATTCTGAACAACAAAAAAATAAAATATCACACTTATGATTGTACCAAAGCCTAAAAGGAAAGTGAATGTTGATAACTAATAACATCCATGTCCAGGTTGCCTAATGCTCTCAAATGTCATTCCCATTCATGACGACATATTTGTTTTTTCCTATGATTATATATTCAAACTCAAGCCTGTTGAAAATGTCTAATCCTATCCCTCACTTTATACTTTGCCTGATTTAGTAATGTCTCTATTGACACCTGCTTTCCTACATATTTTCCCCAGTTCATCATTTTGGCTTACTCTTCACATGTGCTGACATTTACATTCACTCTCTAAACGAAACCCTATTGCTAAAGAAGCTTTTTTTTCCAAATCATATACTCACTCTTCTTCCTAAACCTACTGACTATCTTCCTAATCCTACCAACTATCCCTTTTTGACTGGATGTTCTCTTCTACATTCAATCATCCAAGGTACAAGGTCCTATGCCATTGTATTTCGATTTAACTGAGACAATTGTACAGAACATTATTCAACACTAAGTATCCAAACCAAGGGCCCAATGCCCTTCTGGGCTTCAAATCTTTCTTAGATTCCCGTTTTTATACATATATTTCACCTATATATTCTTATAAATATCACAGGTTCCCAATCCCATTATTCATCCTGCAGAATGATTCCTAACCCAAATCGAAAATATTATTAACCCTAACCATACACTAACTTTGCAGGAGAGCAGGAACAGTGTGGGTATTAAACTACAGGAATCTAGGGGATCTTCACCTGCTGAGAAACTCAAATGTTCATGCAGAAATAATCCCTGGTGAAGATGAAGGCAGCTATGAAGTACCTCAGAAAGCAAAAGTCAACTTCCATGGCAATCATCCTGGTCAGGATGAAGGGTTGTGTCTGAATCATTCTCTCTCTTCTTAATGTATAGAACATGGACCAAACCAGTCCTGTGTGGAAGCTGTTCCCGGGTGCTTATGGTTGATATAACATTCTAACTAGAGAAAGTGCCACATGAATATCGGGGCAGCCTCCACCTCATGGTACTTTTGGAAGCAACAAAGTGGTTGCCCAGGCAATGACATCATTCAGATCCTGAAGAAAGTGATCTCACCTCACTTCCTTGGTGAGGGAACTCTCTGAACTTGGGATCCAGGAAGCCAGGCACCCAGAGACAGTTCCTGTTCTAGTCCCAGTGGTCTCACATGTTTGGAATTACAAATGACAGAGTCAGTCTTTCTTGGTACCTACAGATGTGAGGATGGCCAAATGCCAGGAAACCTCTGAAGAGGGGCTTTCCCTGAGAAAGCAGGTAGTGGATCATTTTCTGAGAATAGGTAGGAAAGGCGGTTTGTTTGGTATGGTGTGGAATATTTCTATTAAGTCCTTTGACAAGGTGAGTGTTTCTATGTGTGTGTATCCCACTGAGTCCATTGTTGTAGACACTAGAAAAGACAATGCATCAATGGATGTGTCCTGTCTAGTAGAAAGCTTCCCAGCATTCATCCTGCCCAATTCATGAGTGGACTCTGGCTTGCCTTATGGATGGGCAACACCTACAAGCTTCCTAATTTCCTGTTTTCTCTCTCAATTCAGCCCACTCTCCAGAATAGTATCATGGTTTTGTGTCCAAGATTTGTACCACCTCCAAGATCTGTGACATGGCTATGTACTGGATAGCTGAAGGAAATGGCTAGCATCTCAGAAATCTCAGATATCTGTTGACCAGGAAAGTCTCAGTGGAGAAACCCTGCTTTGGTCCTTTTGCTTAACTATTGTTCTGTTGAATGTCAGGAAGTTTTTTGCCTCAAGCCACCACTTTGTGAACCCTGAAGAAAACAGTTTTCAAATGGAAATGAATGGGCATCACCTGTGGCTCTTTGCTTAATTGCTTAGGATTGGGATATGTCTGAATCAGCCTGTTGGCCCTGTGTGAGGCTGTGGCTTAGATTCTCATCACCTGATGGATCTAAAGATAGATCCCATGTGTGCATCCAAAACCAAAATGGCAAAAAGATCAGATATTGTTGATGAACTCTCTTGCCTTCCTCTGGTAGGTTCCAGATATGAATCAAGTGAGAATAGGGATTCTTTGGGTCAAATGAGTTCTTCAAAGCCCTGCAGAGGCTAGGCCATAGGTGCTTGATTATCATGACTCCAATTCACTTAAAGAATCTAAACCCCAAAGCTAGAAGGCCTCAAGTTGGAGAAGTCAAGCAATATTAAAGGTAGGCCTATTTGATCACTCCTGGTTCACAGGAAGAGAGTCCAGGCCACCCTTACTTTAGGCAAATGCGGTGCAAGGAGCTTATTTTGGACACTGTCGTGGGCTGCGTCCCTTATGGAAACCTCCAGCCAGAGGATATAATGAGTGTCTATATGGAAGAAGATGAGGGCCATGTGAGAGTGTTTTGGGTTTAATTGTGGACATTTGTCTGGCGGTTGGAAGAGATCACTGGGTCCACCTAGGCTTGCACTCTGGTGTGATTCCCCTTAGAGACTGAGTTCTTTTACTGATCTCAGAGAATTATTGCCAGAAATTGTGTTGGAATTTTAGATGGCCATGCATGAGAGTTGCCCTTGGAAAGTGACATCTAGGCCCTAGTTGACTTTCCACAGAGCACAGGGAATCTCAGCCAGGATAACACATGATATTATTCTTAAAGACTTGGCAGCCATATTTGAGAGTCAAAACACACATGGACCATACATTGTAGACCTCAATGGGCCTGGCTTAATCTGACTTTTGGCCACTTTTGGAAGCCTTGCCTGTAAGAATTCTCCAGAGTTTTCATTTAATGGTTTCTGAGTGAAATGAAATCCACAGTGCCTCCAACTTCATCCTTGAAAATTGGCTATATCAATATCATGAAATTTTTGAAATTCCCATGACCGGGTAGCACTGGAGAACATTTGGATGTCCTCTTGCTAATCATGAGTATACAGGACAGTGCCTTGATTGACTGGGTTTTATGAAAATGGTGTAGAACAGAGATTCCAGTAAGTTGGATCTTGCTGAGTAGTTGTTCTAGAGCAGTGGTTGGCAGGTGTGTGATAAAACATCTGTGGTGGGGGCATGTGGATCTGCCATTGGCTTCCAAATGGATTGTGACTGACATTTTGCAGTCAGTAGAACCTTATATGTAAAAGCATATTGTTATATGGAGAGGTTTCAGGGCAATGTTCAGAATCAGGATGCTATGGTCAATAGGGCAAGTTATGTGGGATAGAAGCCTGGTTGGTGCATTCTCCTGCAGGACTCGACACACCACACTTGACAGAACTCACTTCAGCACTGTGTCCCAGGTGAACCCTTGTATTTAATGAAGCAAATACCAAACTCCCAGTGCAGCAGCAAGAAACACCACGAAAGTGGAGGATGACCAAATGAATTTACAGTCCACACAGAGAGACACCTAGAATCCAGTGGCCACAGTATACCTACAAATAGAAAATTCAGCACTGCTGCCTCATGTTTATTGGAAAATAAGAAACCATGTCATCCAGGTCACATAGATGCAGAACCAGATTTGATGGTCTCACTACATATGAAGCTAATGCTTCTGACAACAGCATATATTTCATTGCCCAACCTCACAGGCAGTTTCTTCAGATGTTAGGCTGGCAGAACTTCATGTTTTTGGAGTGATTACCCTGTCCCTTACTTTTGGAAACTCCTCTACCAACTCCAAATTTGTGAACTTCTGAGCATTTTCCATTCCACATATGTATTCACAGATTTTCTAAATGTTCTCCTCTAATTGTGTCTTATGTAGGGCGAAGGTAATGTCAAGGCATTATTCTGAATGAGAGTGGGAATATTTTTGTGTAGCACATATTTGCATACACATTGGATACATTTTCCAATTTTCCATTCGAAATACTGAATCCCTGACACTAACACATACCCTACTAGACTTTGACTTCTTATCCTAATTTGATGGAGAATAATAACCCAAACAGAATACAAATACAAGAGGTTCACAGGAGGCATGGTGTATAATTGGACTTGCCTTTCGTATGATAAATTGTAGGTGTTATAAATCTAGCGAATTTTAATTGAAATAGTTCTCCATGTGTTTTCAAAGTTAACAAATATGTGAATAACTGTCTCCCTTTCTCTGTAGCCTATTCATCACATGTATTTTTATAAGCACATACAGAATTCTACCTGGTATCAGTCGTACATTTGGTGAGGTGGCTGGCTTGGCAGATACAAATTGTGAGAAGAGATCACTCCTACTTAACGCTGTTGGAACTGAAAATTCAATATATGGGTGAGCTTTTTAGTTAAACAACATGAATCCATGTACATTAAAATGAATATTTTTGGATCTGTGGATGATATATATTTCATGGTGAATTTCAATTCACATACATAATGCTACTTTTTAATGTCTGTGTGTGTGTGTGTGTCTGTGTGTGTATATATATATATATATATTCACTCTCCAGATTTTTCAAAATATTTAGTATATTTTTCTTATTATACCCTCCCTAAATTCATTCATATTCATGTATGTGGATTTATAATCAACTTTTCACAAGATAATTCTCAGAAATATTCCTCCACCTGAAATACATATTTTTTTCCTTGTACTGAAAACTAACTTTGGGGGATCACATGATGGCGGCGAATGGAGTGCATTACCCCCATTTACCGCGTCACTGTGCGGGAGAATGACGAGTTAGAACGGCTAAAACCTATCTTGTTAGGAATTTCCAGAAAATTTGGGGTGCTCCAAAACCTAGTGGACATATATCCATCTCACGAGGATCAGCTACGGGGGCTCAAACGCGAGTGATTTTTCCGCACGGAGGGTCATGCTGCTTATTCAGCAAATTGCCCTGCAGCTAGAGTGTGTGGCGCGCACTGGGAAAAGACGAGATAGCATCGCAAATATACAGTGGTGCGGATTCTATGGGCTCCTGACCGCTATGCAATTACTGTGCTCAGTGCTGAATTCTGGGATTGAGACGGGGATGGATGTGGTCCAATTCCGTTCTCCATACCGGTCAGAACACGGAGGAAGCCAGCATCCACCATCTTGAAGAGCTGACGTCACCATCCCTGTTTTCGACTGATCGCAGCTCATTCAGCTATAGAACAGGTAATTTCAGGATTCCATTCACCTTTGCTTCGCAGACAAATTACTCAGGCTCAGTGCTAAAGAACCCGCAGAAACTGCGTCTTGGAGCCTGCTCCTATTAGAACATACACTGAGCCCAGAGCGGCCAAATTTGGCCTCCCTGAACTGATCTGGCCCAGGGCTCAAGAACCCGTGGAAACTGCTTCCCGGTGTGGGTCTTGCTGAATAATGTGGAGATAAATATCAACTGAGCCTTCATAGGCAGTGGCAACAGGATTGAGACGAGGCTTGTGAGGGCAAGTCAGGACTCACCCATTGCTTTGGTCACCCAGCAAAGGGAACGAAATGCTGCCTTTTGCATGGGATACCAACATGGCAGAGATCTGATGTCATCAGAAAGCAGCGGAGGAGATAACTTCATTAATACCAGCGGTGACAGAAACAGTTGGTCTGCTGGTAAAGAAAGTGAGTCAGAAACACCCGAGTCTCTCTCACTTTGTCATCAAGCCAGAGGGGCAGAGCAGAGCCGCTGCCCATGCCTGGAACAGGCCCAGCGACACACCTGCATGATACTCACTTCACCCCAATTGGAATAGAGGCAGAGCAGAGCCGCCACAGGTGCCCAGAACAGGCCTAGCGACCAGCAGGCATGGTAGTCACGTCACCTCAATTGGAGTAATTGCAGAGCAGAGCCTTCTCCAGCACCTAGTACAATCCAAGTGGCCCACCGGCATGGTAGTCACATAACCCCAATAGGAGTAGGGGCAGAGCAGAGTCTTTGCCCATGGTGCCCGGAACAGGCCCAGCAACCTGCCGGCTTCGTAGTCACGACACCCCAATTGGAGTAGCGGCAGAGCAGAGCCACCACCCGCGCCCTCAAGGTAGACAAATCTGCACCCAACCAGCAGAAGAGGCCCAGCGGCCTGCCAGCGCAGCAGACACTTCACCCCATTTGGACTAGGGGCAGAGCAGATCCATCGCCCATGCCCATAAGGTAGGCAGACCTGCGACCGACAGCAGAACAGGCCCACCCACCCGCCGGCGTGGTAGTCACGTCACCCCAATTGGAGTAGGGGCAGAGCAGAGCCGCCGCCCGCGCCTCTAAGGTAGGCAAACCTGAGACCGACTGGCAGAACACCCCAGGGGTCCATGGGTGTGGTACACACGTCACACCAATTAGAGGAGGGGCTTAGCAGAGCCGCTTCCCGCGCCTGCAGGGTAGGCAGACCTGCGACCGATCAGGAGAACAGGCCCAGCGGCCCATCAGCATGGTAGATAGATCACCCCAATTGGAAGAGCACAACAGCCACCCCCCGCCCCTGCAAGGAAGACTTTTCAAATATACAAGAGCAATATAAATATATAGGGGGAAAATTTCAAAATCACAACAGTTTCACCAAGCAGAAAGAAACGCGAGCCGTATGAAAAGACAAAGAAAAAAGGACCACAAGCAATGCAGGTCAACACAACTTTAGAAGAGGTAATAGCTGCAGCAGATGGAATGTCAGATAAAAAACTCAGGATATACATGCTTCAGATAATCTGGAGTCTCAAGGAAGACATTAGACAGCAAAATCAGACAATGAAACATCACTTCGACAATGAATTACACAAACAAATCCAAGAAGCAAAAGATCAATTATACAGGGAGATAGAAGTTGTAAAAAATGACAAACAGAAATCCTAGAAATGCAGGAAGCAATAAAACAACTTAAAAACTCAATTGAGAACACTACCATCAGAGTAGAACACTTAGAAGATAGAACATCAGACAATGAAGACAAAGTATTTCAACTTGAAAAGAACATAGACAGCTCAGCAAGACTGTTAAGAAACCATGAACAGAACATCCGAGAAATATGGGATAACATAAAGAGACCAAACTTAAGAGTCATTGGGATACAGGAAGGTATAGAGGTCCAAACCAAAAGAATGAGCAATGTATTTAATGAAATAATACGAGAAAACTTCCCAGACTTGAAGAATGAGACAGACTCCCAAGTCCTAGAAGCCAACAGGACGCCGAATGTGCAAAATCATAAGAGATCCACACCTAGACGCATTATAATGAAGATACCCAACATACAGAATAAAGAGAGAATTTTAAAAGCTACAAGAGAAAGGAAGCAGATTACATTTAGGGGTAAACCAATCAGGATAACAGCTGATATTTCAACACAGACTCTGAAAGCTAGAAGATCCTTGAAATATATGTTTTTGTCAGGAGCTTTAGCTTCATTTCTAGTGAAAGCATCAAAGCTTGTCTGCATCTATGTAACCTGGAGAACATGGTTTCTTATTTTCCAAAAGACATGAGGCGGCAGTGCTGAATTCACTCTTTGTAGGTAATCTGTGGCCACTGAAGGCTAAGTGTCTCCCCGTGTGGACTGTGAAGCCATTTGGTCATCCTCCACTTTTCATGATGTTTCTTGCTGCTGCACTGAGATTTTGGTATTTGTTTCACTAAATAAAATGAGTTCAACTGAGACCCAGTGCTGGAGGGAGTTCTGTCATGTATGGTGCGTCAGGGTCTGCAGGAGAATTCACCAACCAGGATTCTATCCCACATAGATTGCCCCCTTGATCATAGCAACCTGATTCTGAACATTGCCCTGAAAATCTCCATATAAAAAGATGCCTTTACATGGAGAGGTTTCAGACATATAAGGTTCTGCTGGATGCACCATGTCAGTCTCAAGCCCTTTGGAAGTAATGGCAGATCCACATGGCCCCACAAGAGATGTTTTATCACACACCTGCACACCACCTGCACACACACCACTATTCAGTAGGCTACAAGTTACTGGCATTTCTGTTCTACACCATTTTCATAAAACCCAGACAATCAAGGCACTATCTGGTACACTCATGATGAGCAAAAGGACATCAAAGGTTCTCCAGTGCCACCTGGTCATTGGAATGGCAAAAATTTCATGGTATTTATGTAGCCACTTTTCAAGGATGAAGTTGGAAGCACTGTGGGTTTCAATTCATTCAGGAACCATTAAATGGTGAGGAAGCTCATTTCAATAAAAGATCTGGAGAACTCTCACAGGCAATTTTTCCCAAGGAGTGAGCTAGATCTCAGTTTAGAAGGGCGAATCTCATTAGTGGCCTATTCCACTGCCACACAAATGACCACAATTGAAACCAAAACACTCCCACATGACCCTCATCTTCTGCCATAGAGACACTCATCATAAGCTCTTGCTGCAGGTTTTCATGAGGGATGCAGCCCAAGACAGTGTCCAAAATAAGCTCACTTACCCCTCAATTGCCTAAAGTCAGGGTGGCCTGGACACCCTTCCTGTGAACCAGGAGTGATCAAATAGGCCTGCCCTTAATACTGCTCTGCTTCTCCATTTTGACTGTTACTGATTGTTGAGTATAAATTCTTTGTGTGAATTGGAGTCATGAGAAAATCCAAGCACCTATGCATTAGCCTCTTCAGGGCTTTGAAAAACTCATTTGACCCAAATGATATCTATTCTCACTTGATAGAGGTCAGGACTTACAGAAGAAGGCAAGAGACTTCATCCACATTGACTGCTCTTATGGCCATTTTGGTTTGGGATTCAGAGATGGGATCTTTCTGTAGATCCGTCAGGTGCCGAGAATCTAAGCCCCAGCCTCACATAGGGCCAAGGGGCTGATTCAGACACATCCCTTTTGAAGCAATTAAGCAAACAGCCACAGGTGATGCCCATTCATTTTCATTTGAAAACTGTTTTCTTCAGGCTTTACAAAGGGGTTGCCTGAGGCAAAGAAATTCCTGACATTCAGGGCAACAGAACAATAGGTTAGCAAAAGGCCCAAAGCAGGGTTTCTCCACTGAGACTTTACTGGTCACACTGATATCTGAGTTTTCTGAGATGCTCCCATTGCCTTCATCTATCCAGTACATGGCCATGTAACAAAGCTTGGAGGCGGTACATATCTTGGACACCAAACCATGAGACTATTCCGGAGAGTGGCCAGAATTCAGGAAGAAAACTGGAGCTTAGGAAGATAGTAGGTGTTGTCCATTCATAAGGCAAGCTGCAGTCCATTCATCAATTGCACAGGATGAATGCTGGGTAGCTATCTACTAGACAGGGCACTTCCATTGATGCATTCTCTTTTCAAATGTCAACAACCACGGACACAGTGGGATACACTTTTAGAAACCCTCGCCATGTCAAACGACTTTCTAGAAACAATCCACTCAAAAACAAACAATCCACCATCCCTACCTATTCTCAGAACATGAGACAAAACCACAAACTCACACCCAAACCCACAAAGCACCTCCTTCCCAGAAGTAGGTCTTTGATTATCCGGAGTTTCCTCTTACTGGTGGGCCATACCATGTTCCCCCGAAATGGCCTGTACTTTCTCAGATTTGGTGTCTTTGCCAGAACAACTACCTGCTTTCTCAGGAAACACCTGTCTTCATAGCTTTCCTGGCATTTGGCCATCCTCACATCAGTTGGTACCAATAAAGACTGACTCTGTCCTTGGTAAATCCAATCAAGTGTGCCAACTGGGACTGGCACTGGCTCTGGGGGCCTAGCTTCCTGGTTCCCAAGTTAAGAGAGTTCCACTACAAAGGAAGTGAGGTGAGGTCACTTTTTTCAGGAACTGAATGAGGTCACTGCCTTGGCAACTACTTTGCCCTAACAGTTGCTTCCAAGGGTCCCATGAGATGGATGCTGCCCCAATTCCTGTGACATTTTTACAAGTTAGAATGGTATATCAACCATAGTCTCCCAGGAACAGCTCTCCACACAGGCTTGGTTTGGTCCATCTTCTCTACATTAAGAAGAGAGAGGCTGATTCAGACACAACCCTTCATCCTGACCAGGCTGTTTGC